>NC_080049.1:32038884-32271384 GCF_026212465.1 Amaranthus tricolor
ATTTTGGTTCATCAAATTTTTGTTTTAGTAAGTACAAGTAAATATACTTTAAAATAAGGGGTAAATTTGATCATGAAAATATATAGTTTACTTAAAAAATTTTGCTTAAACTATACTTGATGTTAATAATAAAAATATGCTCATTTTTATGTATAAAATAATTAAATGAAAATTATAAAGTTAAAATAATAAGTACTAATGTTAGTTTCAGGAATAAAGTTAAAACGTAACGTTTTACAAAACCGTGAATATGATAATAAAATTTACTTTTCGTACTGTAAAATGATAAAATAATATTTTAGTGTTTATAAAAAGATTTTAAACAAAATACTATTTTAATGTTTAATATTTTTGAAAAAAATTATAAAATCGGAAAAGGTTTAGGAATTAAAGATGATTTAAAATGGATAATCAAAGGATTAGAGATTTGAATTGAAAATTTGAAATAATTAATTGAAAGATTAAGATTAACAATTTTGAGTCTGTTACAACCCGACCCAGATTCGATCATGCCCATCCCTAACTGGGACTTTATAGGAAGAGAAGATCAGAGGCAGGTCTTTTCCAATGTTTAAAATTGTTCCAAAATTTCAAATTACTTGAGTTTGATAGACAACTTTATAATTGGGACAATCAGAACATTTTATTTATAATCAATTTATAATCGCTTTTAATAGTTTAGGCCTTTAGGTAAGATTTCATTTTCATAATTTCGTTAAAAAAGTGGCAAATCAATGAAAATAGTCACATATTTAAAAAGCAAAAAAAAATTAATAAATTAAATATTTTGGAGGCTGACTTACTTGCTTTTTTTCATATAAATTGTGTGAAAATTATAAAAAGTTAATAAAAGAGAGTTACGAGAGATTTGATTTTAGCACTTACCATATGTACTTGCTCCCTCCAATTTTTATAAAAATGTCTCGTTCTTTTTTTCAATATTCACTAATTACTCTTTGTTTATATTTACTTTTGATCTATAATTAAAATTATGGTTAAGTATAATTTTTTATGATTCGTTTCAATATAAATTATATTAATAATAATTTTTGATAATTTTTTAACAAAGTACAATACATATATTTAAGAGTAAAATATTGTATCGATAGATACCAAATCAAATGAAACATTTGAACAAAATAGAAGGGAATATATTTTTGTAAAAGTAAAATAAATAGAAAAAGTCTACGTAAATAATGGTAATTTTTAATATTTGCAAATCACACTTATATAGAAAAATTTGTTAGGGTAGGTTTTTAGAATTTTAATATATTTTTTATTTTGTTTACTTTATTGGTATTATTTTGTCTTTGAAAATAAATATGTATAAAAATTAAAACCTAATCGAAAAAATAATAAATATGTATAAAAATTAAAACCTAATCGAAAAAATAATGAAGTAAAAATAAAAATTAATTAAGGTTTTTGGGAGAGTATGAAAAGGTGGGTCCCAGGCGAGGTTGAGGAACAGTAATGGGCACGTGGAGTATCCATCCAATCTTAAAGATAACAGAATCTGTTGACTCTGCAACATTGGATACGACCCGTGAGTCGACTCGTGGCTGTACCTGTTTGGAATAACGAACCCGCTTTGGAATTCGTATATACTCTTCTTAGGCTCTTACTCCAAAGAATCTTTACTATCGTCTTCCAGCCATGTGTTTACTCTGTCCCTCCCAATATATGGCTGGCTGCATCTCCTTTCATTTTTTTAGTTCTTCACAAGATTTTGGTAAAATGTAACATAGTTTGATCGGATAAATGATTAGATGGTTAAATTATTTAAAGTTAGTGAGTGGTCAATTAGGTATTGAAAACATCTTATTGTTATGAATTTGCTATTGTGTTGAACAATTTGCTCTTAATAACATGCTTAAAATCAACTGCTCAAAGTAGTTGATAAAATTAAGTGTTCGGGCGAATTTGGGGTATAATATTTCAGGTGGGGTTATATTCAATTTTTAGTATAAATATCTTGTCAATTTAATGGTGATTTTTATATGTGAGTGATTTTGGTCGGATTGGGGTATACTCGGTTATGTTAATTGGGTCAACTTTAGATAATTCTAGGCTTGGGCAATCAAATAAATAGGAGAAGAGTTAACTCATTTATAAGCTCAAAAAAGGTTCATTTTTGACACTTCCATGAGGAGGATCGAAAGCATTATAGGGAAGCGTAAGCGAAGTCGAAGACCTGACCATGTCTTAGACTACTGATACTCTTTCGTTTATCAGTTGATGTTCTTGTTTTTGTCTTTGCCTTTTTACATAACATTCTTTTATTCGTTTTTACCTAGTTATTTGTATTTATTTATATGTATTTTATTTATTTATATGTTTTTGACTACTGAGGTTTCCTCTGAGGATCATTTGTGAATCTTTCTCGAGCCGATAGACTCTTAGGCTGCATTCTCCTTTATGGGTATGAGTTATCACCTTACTTCCCTCCCAAGCTTTGATCATAGTTCCTATGAATAAGATACAATGATGATGATGATGATCCTTTTTTCAATGTGAAACAACTCACAAGTGAGAAATAATACACTACAAATAAGCATCGAATTGGCGACAACGCATTTCGTCGCCATTTGATAGCTAAACGGTCAAAAAGTAGGCCGGGCGACGAGCTGGCGACGGGATCCGAGGTGGTCGCTATTTCTTTCGTCGCTAATCTTAAAATGGACGCCTTTTCCTCGCCATTTTTTCAGAAACAGTTGGCGACCACTTGGAGACCAGATTCCCGTCGCCATAATGGCGACCAACCTTCTCCTAGCTATTTGGTTGCCTTCTTGGCGACCACCTTTTCCTAGCTGTTTGGTCGCCTGCTTAGCGACCAGCTTTTCGTCGCCAACTGTCGCCTCTTTTTTTAATTTATATATATATATATATATATATATATATATATATATATATATATATATATATATATATATATATATATATATATATTATATTTGTTTTAATATTAAGATAAATATATATATATATACACATAAAACAAGTAAATAAAAATAAAGAGCTGGAAATATATATAAAATTAAAGTTTATGTACAAAGTCACAAAAAGTACATATATTTAATCATTCATTTGGAGGAGGGGGTTGATACAAATTGAGATGAGATTGAATGATTTTCAAAAAAGAGTTCTCGTTCTCTTTGAATTTGTTCAGTTAGCCTTTGGTGAGTCTCATAGGCAGTCTGAACGTTTTCCATTTGCACCGCTTTCCATAATTGATTATTGAACTCCATTTGTCGTGCTTCTTGTAAATATTTCGTAGGCTGTGGCTCTTTGACCTTTAGATTGTTCTTGAAATATTTTTGAAAAACGATTTAAAACTAAATATGAATATAAGAAAAAATCGGAAAATATTAGCACTAAACATGTTTCAAAAATGCCATTATTCGAAAATATAAAAAAAAATAAAAATATGTCGAAAATAACATAAACCAAAATCTACGCAAAAAAATAACATTAAACATGCTCAAGTTATACCATAATTCGGAATTTATAAAAAAAACATCATGAAACAAAAACTAGGCAAAAAAATAACATTAAACAAAATAATAACATTACATCAATAATAAATTATAACATTAAGCATGCTCAAAATATACCATAATTCGAAAATATAAAAAAAAACATAAATAAGTCAACATAAACATCATGAAAGAACATGAAAAAAACATGTTTAAGATAACAATGTACACCATAATTCAAAATCAAACATAAAAAAAAACATTCAAACATAATTTATCATCATAATCATCAAGAACATTGAAAAAATACAAAAAAAATATATAATAAACACTAACCTTTTAGTAACAAGATGAGAATTTTAGAGTTGAAAATGAGTTGTAACCACAAGATGATGAGGATGAGATTAAGAAAGAAAAGAAAATAAATAGAGAATGAGATTAATGGATGAAAAGAAAATTTAGAGTTGGAAAGATAATGAGGCGTATAAGGATTGAAGAAGTATAAGGTAAATGAAGATAGAGTTGTAGGAAATGAGAAATGAGGGCAAAATAGTACGGTTTTTTATCATCAGGAATTGGCGACCGCCATTTTGGTCGCTGGTTGGTCACCAACTGCAACGACATGACAGGAGGTTTGACTTTCTGAAGTTGGCGACCGTCATACTGGTCGCTGGTTGGTCGCCAGCCCTCGGAAATGAAAAAAAAGTTTGCGTGCTGCAGTAAGGAAAAAATCGTCTGCAGTATTTTTTTTTAATTATTATTATTATTATTATTATTATTATTAGCATTATTTTATTATTATTATTATTATTATTATTATTATTATTATTATTATTATTATTATTGTTATTATTAGTATTATTACAACATTGTTATTATTATTATTATTATTATTATTATTATTATTATTATTATCATTATTATTATTATTATTATTATTATTATTATTATTATTATTATTATTATTATTATTACTTATTTTTATGTGTTATTAGTATTGTTATTATTATTATTATTGTTGTTGTTGTTATTATTATTATTATTACTGCAAAATATTAATAATTCGGAGGAATATAATAAAATTGTATTAAATATTACAAAATATTAAATAATTACATATAAATAATTAAACTACTCTTCATCACTAAAATACTCGTTGTTCTCAACATCTTCATCTTCGGATTCTTCGTTTTCTGAGAGTACAAGATCCACATCTTTTAAATTTTGTCTTGTACTCGGATATGGAAGATAATATAATTGACGTGCTTGACTTGCCAACACAAATGGATCATATGAACAATACGAGCGACCCTGATGACAGTCAAACCTTCTATGGCAAATCCCAAAATATGCTCTTTCTATCTAAAAACCTTCTATGACAGTCAAACCAACACACCTTCTTGCTATGAGTAAGGTAAAAGGCTTGTGAATCATCCATGCAGTAAGGGCAAGCATATCGGCCCGCCGTACTCCACTCGGACAACATCGAATAAGCTGGAAAGTCATTGATTGTCTAAATTAAAGCTGCTCGCAGTTTTTTGACACATCAAATGTACAAATCCCCTCCTCCCACAATATATTCAGCTTGTATTAGTGGTTGAAGATATAAGTCAATGTTGTGCTTTGGATTTCTGCGAAACCTTATCACCCTTACTGTTTCTTCTCCATCTAGAAGTTTCACAAATATAATAGCAAGTTGCATTCGCATTATTCTCCCAATATATCAAACATCCGTTAGGACAACAATCTATCTTCTCAACGGGTAATCCAAGGGCAGCTATTTGTTTTTTTTTTTCGTTTCGTAGAAGTGGTTTACCATCGTATTCTCTTCTGGTAACGCTTCGTTCACAATAGCACAAATATCGTCGTAACACCTCTCAGTGAGACGATGGTATGTGTTCAGGTTTGTAAGTCAACCAATAATAGACATCTTGGTGTTATTTTTACAACATTCATATAAAGGACTATTTACAGAATTTAACATTTCAAAGAACTTTCGGCACTGAGGGTTTGGATATTCGTCAACGTGTACCGGTGGTTCAGTATCTACTGACACTACATCATACTGTGAGGGAAGAAACTAATGGTAATTGTCTGGAAACACACTAGCTACTGCATCATGCACCATCTGTGAGTATAGATTTGGATTGTTTGACGATTGCTCTCCTACTACCGCTACAACATCAGAGCTCATGCTTTGTGTACGAGCAAAATCTAAAAACTTTTCCAACCCTCTCATGAATCTGAAACTAAACTTTTCATTTTTTAGTCGGTTGTACATCCAACTTCTTCTTGCCTAAAATTCATTTTTAACACCTAAATATAATATAATAATATAATAATATAATTATTCAACTGATTAGTAAAGTAAGTTAATGACAATAAAAATATATAAAACAATTCATGAAAATAACAATATATGATAATCATATAATTATTCTAATAACAATTATTAAGGAAAATTAATGACAATAAAAATAAAATATAAAACAATAAAAGAATATAAAAAACTCAAGTAAATAACAAAAAAAATAAAATATGTACTAATTAAATAATAAAAATAAATCAAATTAATGACAATAAAAATAAATATAAATAATAACAATAAATAAAACAACTCATGTAAAGATAAAACACAAGCTAGATAATAGAATAAGAAAATCACTAACCTCTTCTAATTCTTTAGTTACCGAAATATACAACACACAAAAATTCTGCGTGTTATTTATAGAAAATATGGCGACAATACGGCCATGAGAAACCCAGCGACATCTTTTCAAATTCAAATTGAAAAAGTGGTGGCGATCATATGGCTTCCAAGCCACCGTCGCCTATATTTATTAAAATAAAATAAAAAAATTACGGTCTACTAGGCGACTAAATGGCGACCATATCTTTAATGTCGCCAATGAATTATTAAAAAAAAAAAATTTGGAGACTAAAGGGCGACCAAAAACCCCGTCGCCATATATTAAAAAATATAAAAGAAAATATTGTTTTCATTGGCGACCATATAGCGACCATTATGCTCGTCGCTAAATATTTTAAAAAAAAAAATTAAAAAATAAAAGCTTGTAGCGACGGATTGGCGACCACAAGTCCCGTCGCTAATTTGCTTTTTCATTTGGCGACGTCGTTTGCGCTCGCCTGTCCGTCGCCACTGGCGACCAACCAATCCCTCGCTATTTTTCCATCGCTATTTTGATAGTTATTTGTAGTGATAAAAGACACTTCAACGCTTCTCGTTACATATGAGTGTCTTTGGAATTTTTAACCCACCAAAAGAGTTACAAACCTCATTAGATGCTCTATAACAAATTGGGTTTTGTCTCAGTAATACTAATAGTTGAAGTGAAAGATATAATATAATATAAACAAAAAAAAGTGAAAGTAAATTACTCAAGTTGATAAGAATTAGGTTTTGTCTCAATCATACTTTTTTCATAAGGAATATATTACGTATGTAATTCGATTTTCGCTATCCTCTTCTTAATTCTCATCTCCCTTGATATAAGTAAATTTTTCAAATTAGTAAATAAATATATTATTATTAGATCAAGCATCCATTCATACAGACATTATAGTAGAATAAACATTTATTTGCTAATTTTTCCGTGTCTTAAAATTTTTTTTTTCAGTTATTGCAGATTGTTGACGGAGTTTGTTTTATATACGACTATAATACTGGTTTCTAGTAAACATGACATAGAAATGTGAATACTTTTTTATGGACATAAATTTAAAAACTATTTAATTATCCTATAAAAACATTATGATGATAACGATGCAGAAGTAGCAGTTAGATAATTAACAAAATAGTGTGATGCGTAATTTCATGGTTAATATATAAAACAAATGTGAAGTGGGAGTAATGGGTGTTGTTCTATTTCAATGCTAGTGGAATGTAATCCAATTAAATATGACAAATTTTTTATTGAGACCGACTCTTTATGAGACGGCATAATGATTTATATAATTTTAATTTATTAAAAGATAAATATAGAAAAAACTTTGATATACTTGTATTTTTTTAAAAATAAATAATTTGAGCTGTTTGTATAGGCCTGTCTCATGGTGAGACGATCTCATACAAAACTTGCTAATTAAATATTAAATAAAGCAATAATAACAAAAGGAAAAAGCTTTTCCAAGAATCTGGAACCAAATCAAAAGAGGGCCCTACTAGATTTTAGTGGGCTTTTTATAAGATGGACCACCACACCAAGTTGAAGAGTATTGGTGTTGGATGGAGTTCTTTCCTTCATAGAAGTACTTGTCTGTCTTGTATTTTTGTTCTGACTTTATAGTATTCTTTTTAGAATTCGATTAAAAGATAGGGAGAAAAAAACAAAAATTATATAAATAGAAGAATTGGTAAATAACATAAAATATAATGAGTTTAAAGTTAAGATAAGAGAAAGATTATGAGTTTTTAACTTTAAAATATAGATAATAGAATTGTATCAAAATGATGAGAGATTTTTAAAAAAAGTAACAAAGTTATTAAATAAAGTGTATTTATGATTTAAAAATGGTACAAATTCACAAAAAATCACGTATAATATTTGAAAATGGTGCAAATTCTACAAATATAAATTATGCCCATTAATCAAGAAAACTCTACACAATATAAGTCAATGATACAAGCTTAAAGAAACCGAGAAAGTAGCTAATAAGTCACTTTTCTTTTTAAGAGGTATAACAAGTAAATATGGAGTACCTTATTCAAACACAAATAGAAGTTTTGGTCCAACCCCCTTTGAGAAGCACAACTTCATCTCTATTCACATTACAATTATCAATATACCCTCAAATTAGCTACTTTTGTGAGAGACGGTCTCTTGGTAAGACAACCTCAAACAAAAAGCTCATATTCAACCCATGTATGAGGCACATTTATTAGTGAGACCATCTCACTCAACAATTTGTGATTCTTAAATGAATATGCCTCGTTTTGCATTCATCAATATACTTTCCAGCAATACCAAATGCTCAAGAACAGGAAATAATTTGTGAAAGTGCCATTTGAATCATATATCATTGATCTTTACAATAGTAATTCATTATCCACCAAATGATCTCTAAGAAATATGCCCCAAAAGCATTGTGAATACTCTATACTGCCCAATACATCAAATTTGCGTGTATTCTTTAACTACTGTACTTCTCTAGATGGGTAAAACCAAGGAAAGACACGCACAGAAGAAAGAAAACACATGTACAGGAAACACACACTTGTGGAAAGAAAAGTCAACATGGACCAAAACTAGAAGCATGGAAAATGGATTAAAACCATCGAGACAACACCAAGTCTGCATCACACCGATGGAAGCTCACCACAATCACTGATGACAACCCTGTTCCTTGGACGGTCACCTCTGTCGGTCTCCTGTGATTCAATGAGCCTAACTATATCCATGCCTTCCAGAACCTGCCCAAAGACTACATGCCTCTGATCTAACCAAGAAGTCTGCAATTAATCAGATAAAATTCTTGAGCACAAAGGTAGCAGGCATTTGTATATTGTCTTTACATTTCTGCAAGTATTTCTAAACCAAATCTTGAAAGCTCAGCACATACAACAAAAAGTTTGCGTGCAGTTCTAGACACAAGGTGCTAATTACACTATAATTGATAACATCTTTACATAATTAAAGATAGCTCAACAGAAATAAGCAGAAAATATTTGCCAAAAAAAGAAAAATTCAGAAGATAGTATAGCTAAAACAGATTGTTACATTGGTTGCAAAAGGCCCAAAATAATCAATGCTTGAAAAATACAATATATCTCATGCTGAAAACATCTCATTAACATGTTATCCATCTATCTACTTGTAGATCTTTTCCATTAATAAGACGAAGGTATAGGCAATGTTAATCAGAAAAAACTGTGCAGATGTCTAGTCTTTTTATTGGTGCAGTGAGGCTGCAAGGCCCACAATCCCCACAAGCCATAACAGCCTTTAGAAGCCTCAAGGAGGTAATGGTGGCAACACCGGTGTTGGCAATGCCCTAACATTAATGAACCATTTACTATAAAAACGGATGTGCCAATGCTAATCATCCCAGTGTTGACAATCCCCAACAGCAATTAACCATTTACAATTGAAACGGATGCGTCAGTTCAGGGGTAGAGCTAATAAATATCCAATAGTCAGATATAAACTTATTCACACTTTAGGGCCAAAGGAACGCCTGAAATTCATCTACGAAGAAAACTAATCACTATATTTCAATTACAGATTGACAAAAATAGCCTGAAGTTTATCATGGAGCAATTAGAAATACGTGTTCACAACAATAATGGCAAAACCTTAATCCCAAAAAATTGGAGACAACCATATGAACTCATATACTCCTCATTTTCAATGGTCGTCTACATAGATTCTTCTCCATTTATTTCAATTTACTACCATCTCAGCCTATAAGTCTAAAGCCTTCATATCCCTTTTCAAACGAGTCTTTTTTCTCATTCATTGTTAGAAAATAGGCATGATAGATGATAAAAGACAAAAAAATGACGTATTTGTCAGGCTATAGCCTACAGTTCTTCAAATGAGAAGATAGTTTCAAATCAAGGTAGCTTTTGATGAAGATGCATTGGAGTTTGGAGACAAAGAAAAGAGGTAAATTTGTATTGCAATAATGGAGACAACTTCCCAATAGGAAAGAAAAAGTGATTTGATTCATGGATCAATCACCTCGGACACTAAAAGTACCATTATCTCCATGATGGAAGACAATGCATCATCACCGGACAATCAATCGTAACGGGTCCAGGAGGAAGCAATAAATTTCAAATTGGTCTACAAAGTTTTCATCACCTTATTGGTTCCTGCCATTAAGTTAATTTTTGACATACTTGGTAAAAATCTATTCCTGTTTTAGTGTTACATTATACATTATTATTATGAAGAAAAAAGTTTCCCTCTCCACTTTTATGCAAGGTACTTTTGCAGTCTGACAATTGTGGGCCTGTGGCACTTATGGCAGTGAGTCAATTGTTCAGGGATCTATAGTATGTGTGAATGAAAACTTTTCTTAATAGTAAACAAGAGAGAGGCTGGTAGGTGATATGTTTTACAAAGAAAGGTCAATATCAAAGGCATGCATTACCTTGACGGTGCAAATAAAAAATTGGCTTCCATTGGTGTTGGGGCCAGCATTGGCCATGCTAACAACTCCAGGTCCAATATGAGCCACTGTAAAAATTTCCAGACAAAATATAAGCTCATGAGACATTGTAAAAATATCAGGAGTAGCACATCTAGTGCAACACAGGCAGAACATTTCTATTTTTGAGCAATTACAATATTTATAATTTTGAACCAATATCGACTTACATTTGAAGTTCTCATCCTTAAAGTTACGTCCATAGATGCTCCTACCTCCAGTCCCCTGCAACGTGCATCACTTTTCACGGTTCAAACAAGATAATGTGGCCACTAATACCACAAACAATTTCATCTTCTACCTCCATAAATAAATAATAAAGAGAACAATGGAACAAAGATTGCATATAGTCAGCACTGAGCCATAGAGTTGGCACACATGTGAACTATGGACTATGATAACCTAACTTCTAAACCCAAGATGATGTGCAAAACAGCATTAATACTCGATGAGATGTCATTTGTTGACACAAAGCTATTAAGAAAACATAATATGGGTTAGTGACCCTTGGACCTTGGTCATCACTTAATCAATTGTCAAATAACATACTAAAACCTAATTGGGACCTAAAATTTTTAAAAGCTAAGTCAGGCCATTACCATAACCTCACACAACAGGGTCCCTCAATTTGTGTGTGAGGGGGTCTACTAATATATTGTTAAGTCTAAACTCATACAAAATACAAATGAACCAAGTAAAATCCAAGGATAAAGGTTTTGTAGATTTTTTTGATAAGTTATTGTTGTAAATGTGTGGCTTAAGTCAAGGTAGCAACTAGCATGGTTCGTGTTTGAGGACAAGATGAAATTATGAAGAGGAATTCGAGAGCATTCAAGTAAAGTTACATAATTGATGGCTCGGTCAAGCATCAAACGTTCGAACGAGCAAAGCAAAACAGAAAACAAGAGCCTCGAACACCAAATGCTCGAATGAGCAAGGAGGGCTCAGAAGAGCATCGCCTTGCTCAGGAGAACTCATATTTTTAGTCTAGTTTATTCTTCTTGATCTTGTTTGCGAACCATCTTCAACCTAAATGAACACTTTATCGTCAAGGAAAAGGCTTCATAAGGTGTACCAAATGGAGGTGCACATTGTTAGATCATGAACTACTTGCACATCGTTAAATCATCAATCAAAACAAGAAGGCCACCAATAAAGATGTAGCCTTAGTTAGATGAACCTCAACGAATCTTTTGTGTTCTCGATTGCTTTCTCTATTACTTGCACATTGTTATCCTCAAATTTTCATTCTAGTGTTCAGTATTCCACAAAAGAGTTCCACCACCTATTTTGGTGTTGCAAATTGCTTATGCGAAGTTGTTCCTCATTGAGCAACCAAATTATCATTGATTGCTTCAATGACGTGTAACACCCAAGCCACCAATTCTGAAGACATATCTGAAAAGGGGAAAAAGAGGAGAGTAGGTGATATGTTAGTTGGGGTGAGCTGGCGAAAATATTTAGAAATAAACTTTTTCAGTTGTTTTTTGTTATCTTTTATTTTCTTGTGTTTGTTCTTTTGGGCTTTTGTGTCTTAGGCTCGGGGTCTATAAATAGGGACTCCTTATCATTGTAAAGGGTTATCTTGTATTTTGAATAAGAAATTCAGAAATAAAGGAGTTTACACAACACTTGAAATTGTGTGGGAGTTTGTATAGCACTCAAAGCTATGTGTTCATTCTTTTGTGTTTCTTCTTTGTTCTCTTGTGTGTGTGTTTGGAGATTTCGTAACTGGGTGTGTTACATAGGTATTCGAGCGGTTCAATTTTCTTTCCCAATAGCAATAATGGAAACTTCTAGTATTCAAGAATGGATGGTTCATTTGAACAAAAATTGGAGAAATTGAAGGAGGTTTCGGCCACCGTGGAGCAGATTGCCAAGAAACAAGACAAAACTGATCAAGTCTTGGCTCAACTGATGGAAGGGCAAGCCAAGTTATTAGAGATGGGCACCCATTCTGATAATAATTTGAGAAAACAGACCCAAAACGAAAACATGGGATATGATGGAGAAAATCTAGAATGGATTTGTCAAAATGAAAGTGGTTCACGGCATTCCCAAAACGATGAACGAAATCAAGAAAGATCGAATCGGAAGGCAAGGAGGTTGGAATTACCGCCATTTAATGGTCAAGATCCTGATGAATGGATTTTGAAAGCAGAAAAGTACTTTACCTTTTACCAACTCAATGAAAAAGAAAAGGTAGAATCGTTAGTAGCGAGTTTCGAAGGGGAAGCAATGATGTGGTACCGGTGGATGAATCAAAGAACGTCATTAAAACCATGGGAAGACTTAAAGATGCTGATCTTGGAACATTTTCGTTCCGGTGAGGATGGACATCTCTACGAACAGTGGATGTCGGTGGAGAAAATGGGTACCGTGGCTAAATATCGAAAGGAGTTTGTGACGAGGTTGACTTACTTGGATCCAGTAGATGAACCGGTGATGCTCGATGCTTTTTTGAGAGGATTATAGGATGAGGTCAAGGCTGAGCTTTGAATCTTGGGGCCGACGAATTTGGAACAGACCATGGCGTGGCCAGATAAAATTGATAACAAATTAACAGGTACTTGGTAGGGAAGGAGACCATTAATGGTGCGTAGGGCTGAACAGAGTTTGGTCTAAACTGTAAACCAAACCGGACCAAACCGTAATTTAAGTATTTAGTCTGGTCTACGTTCTAAATGGTTTGGTCCGGTTTTTTTTTTTTAAACGGTTTTCGGTCTTGTCTAGGTTTTTAAATTTTCAGACCGGACCGGACCGGAAAACTGTAATAAATTCCGATCTGGTAAAAACCGTAAACCGTAGACCGGAACCCGCATTAATATATGAGAACTAAGAAGGCCCAAGTTTAATATTGTGTCTAGCAGCCCAAGTAGCATTTTATTTAAATGTTAGGCCCAAGCTTAAAAACAGGAAACCTGCTGTGTTCCTTCATTCTTTCATTCAAGAGTCAAGACCATTCTTTCATTCATCCCTAATTCTGTGTTCTTCGCAAGCGGGAAACGGCGTTGTGCAGCTGTGTTCTTTCATTCTCCATTCTTTCATTCTGTGTTTCGCCTTCGACCTTCAGTGCTACCTTCAGGTATCAGTCTCCATTCTTTCATTTTGTGCTTCGCCTTCGACTTTCTTGCTTCTTTCATGATTCTTTCTTGCTTTCTAATTTATAGTTTCTTTCTAATTTAGTCTCCATTCTCCAATCTCAAGTGTTAATTTTCACCATGGAATCAAGTGTAGAATCTCGTAATGTAAGTATGTTGGTAGAATTTTTGATTTTTTAGGGTTTTTTTGTTCAATTTTTTGTATAAATTCGAATATTTATAAGTTGATGTTTTGATTTTTCCAATTTTTGGTTGATATTATGTTGATATACTTGATATTTTTGGGTGGAAGATATGTGAAACAGCAAACAAAATATTTGGTTGATACTTGATATTATGTTGAATGTTGATAGTTTTGGGTAGAAATAGTCTTTGAAATGCAAGAAAGTGCTCCTTTAATTATGTAGATTGTTGATATTGTTTGGTTGGTATTATGTAGACTAAATAGTTACTGACTTACTGGCTTCCTCTTAGTAATTAAGGTTTGGTTGATATGTTGTTGATATTAGTTGATATTGTAGACTAAATAGATTGTTGATATTGATTGAAAACAAAATATTTGGAATATATGTGAAATAGTCTTTGAAATGACAAGTTGTAACTTGTAAGTATTGGTGGTTCAATTGTAGATGTCGATGAATGTACCTTTTATAATTTGCGATGAAAATGAAGTGGATGATCAGGATGGTAATGAAACTGAAAAGGAGGAAGCTATGAGCAAACAAAGGAAGAAGCTTGTGAAACCAAGATCCGACATATGGGATCACTTCACCAAATTTACAAACAAAAATATGGAAAACAAATGTAAGTGCAACTATTGTGGTCGTGAATATAAGTGCAATCCTAGTGTAAATAGGACTAGTACTTATAGAGCACATTTAAGTAAGTGTCCTAGATTTTCACTCAATAACAAATCAAATGCTATTTAAACACAATTGAGTTTTCAATTAAGTGTTAATGAACAAGGGGAACAAGAAGCTCACATAAAGAGTTGGATGTTTAACTATGAGGCTTGTAGGAAACGCTTAGTGTTCATGATAAATGTTGATGAACTTCCTTTTAGATTTTTTGAACCCAGGGGTTTAGGTACTTTTGCTCACAGATGCAAAATAAGTTTGTGATTCCTTCTAGAATGACTGTTGCTAGAAATTGTTACGAGATGTTTTTGGATGAAATATTGAAACTAAAATCTTTTTTAAAAACTAATTGTAGGAGAGTATGTCTTACTACTGACACATGGACTTCAATCCAAAATTTAATTATATGTGTTTAACTGCTCATTTTATTGATAATGATTGGAAGTTAAATAAAAGAATCTTAAACTTTTGTCCAATATCAAGTCATAAAGGTCAAGCCATTGGAAAGGCAATTGAGAAATGTTTGCTTGCTTGGGGTCTTGAAAATGTAATGACCATTACTGTTGACAATGCTAGTTCTAATGACACTGCAATTGCTTATTTAAAAACAAGAGTTAAAACGTCGGGAACTAGTTTGTGAATGGAGAATATTTGCATGTAAGATGTATTGCTCATATCATGAACTTAGTGGTTAATGATGGTCTCAAATTAGTTACTGATGCTGTTTGTCGAGTTCGAGGTGCTGTTAAATTTATTTTATCTTCTCCATCTAGAATTGAGAAGTTTTATAAGTGTGTTTTGGATGAGAAGATTCCACCAAAAAACATGTTGTCTCTTGATGTGGTCACACGGTGGAACTCAACTTATTTGATGTTAAGCATTGCTGCTTTAAAGTTTATATTGGCATTTGAGAGGTATGATGGGGAAGATCCAAATTTTCATGAGCATCTTCTAGATCCCCATGGTTATGGGAATGGTTTAAGAAAGCCTACTACTGATGATTGGGACCAAGTGAAGAACTTAGTTCAATTATTAGAAGTGTTTTACAATTTAACTTTGCGTGTGTCTGGTTCACAATATGTTACTTGTAACGGTAGTTTTGATGATATAACTAATGTTGATTGTTTGCTAAAAGAATGGTGTGAAAGCCCTGATTATGAGTTTAAGGAAATGGCAAAGAAAATGAAAGAGAAGTGTGATAAGTATCGGGGGATCCTAGAAAACTAAATGTTATGCTATATATGTTGCTGCTGTACTTGATCCTAAATATAAATGGGAAACTGAGGAATTTGGAATAAGACAAATGTACACAAAAGATAATGATGCTTCTGTTGTTTGTATGCGGTTAAAGAATGCCCTTTACGATCTATATGATGAATACAAAGGCTTTCATTCCACACCCGCAACAACGAACCAAAGTGATGGTGTTTCAAGTTCAAGCAAAGATGTAGAACCTGATCTTCCGAAAAAAGAACTTATGAGATCTAAGTTCAAAAAACTCAAAGAGTCTCATGAGGATGGGGAATTGACTAAAACAGAGGTGGACAAGTATTTAGATGAGGTTACAGAAGATGGAGATAGCTTTGAAATTTTGACCTGGTGCAAAAACAATAGTTCAAGGTTTCCTATTCTTTCTCTTGTAACTCGTGATGTGCTAGCCATTCCTGTATCCACAATTGCATCGGAAAATGCCTCTAGCACTGGAGGTTGAGTTCTAGATTCATTTCGAAGTTCATTAAGTCCAAAGATGGCGGAAGCTCTTATTTCTTGTCAAGATTGGCTTCGTGCTTCTTCTCCAAAAGTTGAGGAGTGCTTGGAGGATATAGCACAACTAGAGAACGGTATGTGATCTTTCATATCAAGATTAGTGTTATGTCTATTTTATAAAATCATAGTTTTTGATGTTTGTTTTTATTGTATAGTCATCGAAGATCAATTTGGCTCCTTCAGTTATCGACGTTCCTTAATGCAATGATCCTTATTCATGGATGAAGTCGCTATTGCTGAGTGCTGATTAGTGACTACTATGAATTTACTTTATGTTCTATATTATAAAATTGGTGATGTACTTAACTATTGAAAATTTGTAATGTTTCGGATTTGGTGATGTATTTTGTTTACAGATTATCATTTTTCTTAGATTCTCAATTAAAAAAATACATAAAAAGAAAAAATCGTAAACCAGACCAGACCAGACCGTTCTAGAACAATCTGGTCTGGTGTCTTCACTGGTCTGGTCTGAAAATTTTCCAGACCGGAATTCTGGTCTGGTCTGATTTTTCTGTCAAACCAGACCAGACCGGACCGTGTGCAGCCCTAATAGTGCGCAATTACCCTTTTACCCTTCAAAAATATCAGAATCCAATGAAATACCAAAATAACCCTCCACCCCCAAATTACTTGTCAAACCCAAATAGCCCTAACCCTAAATCCACTGCGCAGAATCCATCAAATCCAACAAGAAGCCGTTATCCACCAGCGAATTTAGGTACGGAGCGAGCCGGCGGCAAGGAAAGACGCCTTTCAGATCAAGAATATCGGGAGAAAAGAGCCAAAGGGTTGTGTTTTCAATGTGATGAAAAATGGTCCCTTGATCATGTTTGTAGTAAAAAAGAGATCAGTGTATTGATTGGCACTATGGTGGACGACGAAGCAAAGGGTGATGAATTACATATTGAAGAAATTACTGAGGAGGAAGAACTTGAGGTAATTAACATCTCCTTGAATTCTGTGGTGGGCATTACGAATCCCAAGACTATGAAGCACTGGGAAAAATTGGGGAACGTGAATTAATTGTGATGATTGATCCGGGAGCAACCAACAACTTTATTTCGAATCAGGCGGTACAGACCTTGAGAATTAAGTGTGAAGATTGTGATAAATTTGGGGTCAGACTCGACAATGAGGAAGAAATCTTGGGTAAAGGTGTGTGTCGGCAGGTGGAGCTACAAATTCAAGGGTTGTCCATTGTTCAAGACTTTCTTTCTTTGGATTTGGGAAATTCAGACTTAATTCTTGGCATCCAGTGGTTGGAGACTTTAGGTCCGGTAACGACGAATTGGAAGACACAGATGATGCAATTCACATGGCAAGGGCAGAAAATAATTTTGATAGGAGATCCGTCATTGTAGCGTTCAAAGTTTCCTTAAAAGCCATGCTTAAGGTGTTACGCAAGGAAGCTGGAGGCATTCTAGTAGAGTTTAACGGGATCGAAAACTGCATCAAGGGAGCTACTGTACCTGTTGAATTACAGGAATTATTTGACTCGTACTCAGACATTAATCAATCCCAACTCCAATTACCCCCACATAGGACCCAAGATCATGTAATCACCCTCAAGGAGGAAACCAATCCCATAAATGTTCGTCCCTATCGGTATCTGCATAGTCAAAAGAACGAGATCGAGAGGTTGGTTCATGACATGCTCAAAGCTGGAATCATACAACCCTCAATTAGCCAATTCTCTAGTCCACTCATCTTGGTCAAAAGAAAGACGGATCTTGGCGATTTTGCGTGGACTATAGGGCCTTGAATAAGGCGACAATTTCGGATAAATACCCCATTCCGATGATCGATGAGTTACTTGATGAGTTACACGGAGCAACGGTGTTCACCAAACTGGATCTTAAATCTGGGTACCATCAGATTAGAATGAAGGCACAAGATGTTCATAAAACTGCTTTTAGAACTCATGAGGGTCACTATGAGTTTCTCGTTATGCTCTTCGGTTTAACGAATGGTCCGTCGACCTTTCAAGCTCTAATGAATGAAATTTTCCGACCCTATCATAGGAAATTTGTATTGGTTTTCTTTGATGATATTCTTATATATAGCAAAGAAAAATTGGAGCATCGACATCATGTGTAACAAGTTTTTCAATGCCTAAGGAAGAATGAGTTGGTGGTTAATGGTGGAAAATGTGAATTGGGGTGGATTTAGTTTCTTATCTGGGACATATAATATCTGCACAAGGTGTGTCGGTGGATGAAGAAAAAATAGGGGCGATGCAATCTTAGGCATCACCAAAAACTCTTAAAGAATTGAGGGGATTCTTAGGACTTACGGGGGTACTACCGAAGGTTTGTGAAAAGGTATGCCCAACTAACAAGAGTTCTCACTAATCAACTCAAGAAAGACGTGTTCGCATGGAATATGGAAGTCGAGCATGTTTTTCAATATCTCAAGACCATCATGACCACAGTACCGGTTCTAGCTATGCCAAATTTTCAAAAATCTTTTGAAGTCGAGACCGATGCATCCCAACATGGGTTAGGGGCCGTTTTAATGCAAGAAAAACATCCGATTGCATACTATAGCAAGACTTTGGGGATCCAAGTTAGTAACAAACCAATTTATGAGAAAGAACTCATGGCCATTGTGTTTGCTGTTTTGAAGTGGAAGCACTACCTGCTTGGGAGGCACTTCGTGGTGAAAACCGATCAAAGGTGTTGCGGCATTTTTTGTTGCAAAGGGAGGTCAATAGGGACTACCAAAAATGGATGATGAAATTAATGGGATTCGACTTCACCATTGAGTATAACCCGGAACATAACAATTCTGTGGTAGATGCATTATCGAGAGTATCACATGGGGCAATGGAATTGGGAGCTTTGTGGAGTTCCAAAAGCATAGATTGGAACTGTTGCAAGATGAGGTCAAGAAAGATGCAGCTTTGGTTCGAATTCGAGAGGCTGTCTCAAATGGAGAGCAGGCCTCTACTGGTTTCACCATGAACCATGATAGATTGCCTTACAAGGGCAGGTATGTGTTGGCTCGCTCTTCTTCTTTCATTCCCGTTCTGCTTCGTGAATATCATGATTCTCCTTTGGGGGGACATGCGGGAGAGTCGAAGACATATCTCCAGTTGGCTTCCGAATGGTTTTGGGAGGGCATGAGACGACAGGTCACTAATTACGTCAGGGACTGTTCAGTGTGCCAAAAAGTTAAAGCTTCAACTCAAAGTCCGGCTAGACTGCTATAGAATTTGCCCATTCCAGCCCATGTTTAGGAACATATCACTATGGATTTCATTGAGGGACTACCTAACAGAGGGGGTTGATACAATCTTAGTGGTGATTGATCGGCTGACCAAGTACGGGCATTTTATTGCTCTCAAGCACCCCTAGACGGCTCTTAGCGTGGCAGCTAAGTTCGTGAAGGAAGTGGTACGACTACATGGTTTTCCTACTTTTATGGTGTCCGATAGAGACAAGGTCTTCATGAGTATCTTTTGGAGAGAAATGTTTCGGCTACAACAAACACAATTACTACGGAGCACGGCCTTCCATCCACAACCGACGGCCAAACTAAAATTGTAAATAAAGTTGTGGAGACATACCTTCGTTGCTTCACCAATGAACAACCAAAGAAATGGGCAAAGTGGCTCAATTGGGCTGAGTTTAGTTACAATACCTCGCCACACCTTTCCATCAAAACGACACCCTTTCAAGCTCTATATGGGAAGGTGCCACCACATGTAGCCCGGATCAGCCATCAACCAACAGCAGTAGACTCATTGGAGCATTTGTTACAAGAGCGAGACGCGATGTTGGATGAATTACAATTTAATATGGCGAAGGCACAACAACGATGAAAGTTTATGTTGATAAAAAAAGAAGAGAAATGTCAAATGAAGAAGGGGAGTGGGTGTACCTCAAGGTACAGCCATATCGTCAGAAGACCTTGGCTAACCGAATAAACGAGAAGTTGGGTTTACGTTTCTATGGTCCACATAAAATCTTACAGAAGATAGGCCAAGCAGCTTACAAGCTAGACTTACCCAAAGACTACCAAATACTCCCGGTCTTTCATGTCTCTCAACTAACAAAGGCAGAAGGTGTGGGAAATTTGAACAATACAGTCGTTGCTCCACCATTAACAGCAGATTTGGAAATTTTGATGACACCAGCAGATATTCTTCAAGTGCGGCAGCAAGGGTCTAAACCAAGAGAGGTGTTGGTTTTATGGGAAGGATTAGATGAATCTGAAGCTACTTGGGAGGATGCCACAAAATCCTTCGCTACCTTTTCAGATACACAGCTTGAGAACAAGGTGCTTAATTGGGTCGGGGGTATTGTAACACCCAAGCCACCAATCCTGAAGACATATCGGAGAAGAGGAAAAAGAGGAGAGTAGATGATATGTTAGTTGGGGTGAGCTGGAGAAAATATTTAGAAACAAATACTTTCAGTTGTTTTTTGTTATCTTTTATTTTCTTGTGTTTGCTCTTTTGGGCTTTTGTGTCTTAGACTCAGGGTCTATAAATAGGGACTCCTTCATTGTAAAGGGTTGTCTAGTATTTTGAATAAGAAATTCAGAAATAAAGGAGTTTACACAACACTTGAAGTTGCGTGGGAGTTTGCATAGCACTCAAAGTTGCGTTCATTCTTTTGTGTCTCTTCTTTGTTCTCTTGTGTGTGTTTAGAGATTTCGTAACTGGGTGTGTTACATAACGATGCGTTATATTAGAAAGACAAATAAAAGGACACTAAGGCCAAAAAAGCTCATGCCCTTTACCTATCATAAGTATAAGCCATTTTATCAGCAAACTTTGCTCATAGATTGACTCCCACATAACAAAAACCTCTAAAATAACTCGAAGAGGAAAAACTATATTCTCAAAAATCTATTAATTTTTTTTTTCAATCAGACTACCACATTGCCATCAAAACCATCCCCATAGCACAACAAGCCAACTAACTCAACAAGACAAGAATAAAACCCACTCTTTTTGTCATTGAGTTCTAGAATAAGAACCCCAAGTGCAAAAGGGAAGAAAAGATAATTGGCAAATGGAATGTTCGATTGATGAGGCCTACATAGGAAACACTTAATTTTCCATATCCAATGCTACAATATAAATCTTTTGCATTCCATCAACTACAATGAAAAAACAATTTAAAATTCTTCCAACACTCCTCTATGTTCTTAAAAGATTGTTGATTTGTGTCAGGTAGTAAAACCATACAAGTGGAAAATGCATTCAGACTACAAGTGAACACTACAAGCAACTAATCTGCAGGGTTTTTTTGTATACACTAAACGAGCAAACAGACACTTTTTTGAGAACTTATTTTCTGATTTTTATCAATTCATTGTGGATAAAGTCCATCAGAAATGCAGCAGCTTGCGCAATGGTTGGAAACACTGCAATAATTTTTACAATTCACAGCTGATTTACAAAGCTATATTGAGCAATATGGTTGTTTCATCCATATGATCAAGACCAGAAGAGGTCACCCTTAATTTATCCTATGTTTATATACATGTACAAAATAGAAACTAACAATGTGGCGTCAGGTCATGTTATATACTCCATATATCAACATGGGATAGTAATAACTTACATTTCCCTTGTCAAAATCTCCTCCTTGAATCATGAAATCCTTGATAACGCGATGAAATGAAGAACCCTTATAACCAAAACCCTTCTCTCCTGAAATTTGTAGCAAGATTAAGAAAAAGGTTTAAAGTTAAAACATACAATTATCGATCAAGTAAACTTTGTCAATAACTTTTTAAGAGATAAACCTGTGCAAAGAGCTCTGAAGTTCTCAACAGTAACAGGCACGTCATCACCAAAGAGACCAATCACAATCCTACCAGCTAACTTCCCCACTGGATTTCCAATGCTTATATCGAAGTATACTTTATTTGTCACTTTAGCTTGTAATGGAATCTCCTGCAAATTAGACTGCAATGCGAAAAATTAGATCCCCTACAAACAAATAATAATTCCTTTCATCTGAAAAGAACTATGACATTGTCCCAACCCTCATATTAACAATCAAAAACTAAATCACAAGTATGGTGATTATAACAGTTGACTCTTGCCTACCACCCTCCCAATCCGCAAGCTCTCAATCTAAACACAGACATTATGTGAACTCAAAGATAAATTACAACTCCCTCCATTTCAGTACGTCTACATTTATACCCTTTCTACACACAATGTGCATTTAACTAAATGTAGTAGAAGATGTGACTACATAGTTTATGTTAATTGAACGCAACATTGCTTGCGACACATCAAATAGCCAAGTCCCATACTATTAGTATGTTACTATAGTGTGATGCACAATGTTGACATAGATATTGATGTACAAATAAATAGCAAGACATGCATCATAAAGGATTTTTATAAAGTCATTGTTCATGAGTATTTATATCAATTTGCAAGCTGATATCTGTTGTTAGTTCATCTCGCATTGTATTTTTTACTGCATAATTACTCCCAAAGATGTTCGATATTTATAAATTTAACCTTGTAGGAGTAACTCAGAATAGCAAATTCAATTTGTAATAAAAATTGGGGAAAATGCATGAGCATTTATTTATCCAACAAATATCTCAACATTACTATAAATAACTCCATCATATTAAGAATCAAGAAGTTTTGTAGTTTGATCCCCTGAGAATTGTTTGATGGCTCACAATTGACACAAGCATGGTTCAAGTGTTTAATTTAATAGCTCGAAGGTATGTTGCTCCCACAAGCATGAGGAGCGCACGAACGAGCTAAGGGGTAGAGGTAAAGCATAAAAGGCACAGGAGCGCAAACGAGCAAGCATATGGCGAAGCATTTTGGACGGTTCTGGGACGTCGTGCTTTTCATAGCTTTCCTAAGTCCTAGAGTCAAGAACTTCATTATTTTCATCAATCAATGAACACAAAATACTTGGTCTAAACACATTACACCATTGGAAATTTCACTCTCCCTATTGTAATTCTTCTATTGAGTTCTTGACTTAAGAACTCCATTATTCATCAATCAACACAATCAACCAAAATGTAAACCAAGTTAAGCAAACCTCACTGATTATGTGTGTCATTTTATTGCTTTCTTTAATTCTTACATTATTGATCTCAATCTTTGTTCTCTAGTTTTCTATATCACTAAAGACCAATCCATCATAGTTCTTTATCCAAGATTGGCATCCACCAAGTTGTTCTTAATAGGCAACCCGCCCATCGCCAGACAGTCAGACACCACATACTTCCCATAGACAAATTAACAAAGAAAAGAAAAATTAGGTCACCTCAGCAGAAGCACGAATAGAGGGAAGAAAACTAGGTTTCCGACGAAGAGGAGCGAGAGAGGAGCACGAGAAAGACACGTGACATAAGGAGTTCGAAAACGACAAAGTACTTCTTGGAGCTTTAAGCGAACTCTTAGCGGACGACATTACTGCGACATTCATCGGAGTTACACTTCTTTTTCCGGTAATTGAAGTGACATTTGCCTGCAAATGTCAAGAATAATAAAGGCAAAACTAATAAATCAATGAAAGAGCATAATTCAATCTAAGAAAAAAAACACAAGAGATAGTGATTTTCTAGGGTTTTTACTTGGTTAGCAAAAGAAGCCGCCATTGATGATGAACGAAGGTCGAAGAAGAAACTAATATGCTTATTTGTGTTGTACTATGTTCTTTCAGCAGCGGCTGCGATAAGGTGGGACTGATAAGGAACTAACGGTCTAAAGTCTAAACTATAGTAGATAATAGTCGACAGGGCAGACGGAGAAAACTATAGACAATTTCTAAGTAACGGTAATGTGACTATTACAAGAATTGCAAGAGTTGGGTAAGGTTTGAGTTTCAAGTGATAATTAAATTCAAGATTTTTTTCTAAAAGTTTATATTTAGTTTCTATTTAAGATAACATTTGATTTTCTTTCGAGAAAACAAATTATGCTGAAATAAATATACTATAATTTTTACTTTTATGTATATATGCAAATTAGAAAAGGGGTAGCTATTCTTGGAAAAAAACTTTGTTTATCCACCGGGTAAACTGTCCATATAAGATAATATTAAAGATATAAAGTTAATACACATTTGATTTATTATTCATCAAATAACTAACATAAACATATATAATTATTTATCAACTAATTATCCATAAATTGTCACCTAACCCGGATAAACTATCTAATAAGTAGATGTAGCTAAGCTCGTGTAAACTCTTTCAACTTCTAGGTTCTAACTCCAGTGTTTGGCACATGAAATTTCAAGGAGGGAATGGGACTTTAGTGTAAAAAAAGTCTTAAGTCTTTGTTTGTTTAAAGGAAATGAGAATAGGGATTGGAATTAAAAATTATGAAAGTTCTCAAGAAAAATATCTTGGGAGGAGGGTGGTTTTTGAGTTGAGACTTTCATTTTCATCAATTTTTTAAGTCTTTAACATGCCAAATGAGGGATGAAATTTTTTTAATTTTCAAAGTCTCATCTTAAAATCTCACAAATCTCGTACTTTTGTGCCACCCTAAAGAAAACTTTATCTATATGCGTTCCCATCCATCTTCACTTGCATAAGTATGTGTCTTTATGTGTGACTAACTATTACAATTTAAACTCTTTAATTTAGCACAACTACAACAATTAGAAAGTTTGGCAATTACAACATTTAACACACTATAAAAAAAATGAAGTTTATAATTTAGTACATTGAACAATTAAATAAACCTACTTTTGAATCTATAATTAAATGATCATGATTATAAATATCAATCATCAAATCAAACAATAAAAAAAATAGAAAGTATAATTAGAAGAACCAAATTCAAATGTCGTATAGATTAACCTTAGACTAAAATGAAAACGATACTTAAAATATATAAATATTTTCAATTATTTGAAGCTAAAAATCAACCTTAAGACTAGTCAACAAATATTTACCACATAACACAAATGGAAAAATATGGCTCTAGTTTACTTATGCCATAGTATTATATTTTTGCAACTTTTTTTTAATAAATATTATGGCAATTTTGTCATGATGATATCAGTTATTAATTTATTCAGAATAATTTTAACTGTCATTAATTTTTCTTTAATAATTTCACCTTTTAATAATCCAACTTTAAACAATATCAATTATATTGTTGACTTTTTTAAATCTAATTAATATAATGCTTAAATCCATCTTTGTTATATTATGGTAATAAATGCAATCTGCAGGTGATAAAATGAACCAAGTAGAAATCAGCTAAAACAATTACTTCTATTTATAAACGCAAAATTCTTAAAAAGTTTTTTTTGCATTTTTGTTGGATGTTTTTTAAACCGATCTTTAAAAGTCCTCACATTTCATTGGGCCAACACCTTTTTTAATGAAATTACTAATTTTTTAATGAAATTACTAAATTTCCCTTAAATATATTTTTAATTATAAAATAAGCCATTATCATTATTAAACTAAAATTAATAATAATAATTAAATTAAAATAAAAAAAAATTTAAAAAAAGAAAACAAATAATCAAAAAATAAACGTTGTCATACGTTTTGTGTTGGAAATTGATATGGCCATAACTTTTGATATGAAAATCACATTAATTCAATGTTTGAGCAATTAAAATCTAGACTTAAAGATCTTTTCAATGATATTATATGCCCAATTCCGATAACCAAGCAATAAATGACGATCGTTTAAAGTTTGCTAGTGAACATGTATTAAATTTCAATCCAAGCAGTTATTTTTTGAAATTAACGATCGTTATCGATGCTTACTGAATCATTTTGGTGATCATTTGCATTTGCCATAGCGTGCTTCGATATTAAATTTTAGCTTGATGAGTGTTTTTAGAGAAATGTTAAAAGGATAAAGTCATAAAAAGCCATTAAAGACAAACTTAAAATTTTATTATACAAAGAATGACGTCACGATAAAAAAAGGTCACGACTTTTAATAATAAAAAGTCTTTTTTAAACCTAGAAGAAGAAGTATCCAGCCATCTTTTGAGCAATGGTGGCGATGAGCCCATGACCATGACTTTTTACCGACATGAAACTTCCAATGAATAGGGAGTGAAGAATCATTCAAATGACAAAAATGCAACCTTCCCCTCCATTAATAATAGAAAAGTAAATCTCTCGCAATTCAATACAATACTCCATGTCTTATTTAATCTTTCTATTTTTCTTTTTAAACAAATTTATTTGTTGTTTTTCTAAATAATTTTTCTATTTATATTATATTTTTGATATTAGTCTCAGTCACTCAAATTTTAATACTTTATTTCATATGATTGTTTTACAATACTTGCTTTCTTTTCATCTTTGGCAAAAACAAAAAAAAAAAAAACAATTCAATAATTCTCTATTTTACCCCCTTGTTCTATTCTCAATCATCATATTATTACTTTTTCACTTACCACCCGATCCAAAGAACGTAATCGACAATAATAAATTGAAGTGACTTTTTTTAATTCTTATGTTACCATCCAATGGTGCAAGTAATTCAAAACATATTTAGTATTCTTTGATGCTTACACTTTTCACAAGTTTCCCACTAAGTAATTCAAAACATATTTAGTATTCTTAATGCTTACACATTATTTAATATTTTTAGTTTTCATATTTTTTTTACTAACTTAATTTTGTATATTTTTTAATAATGCTGATGAAATCCACTTTTTTCATTAATTTTATTATTCAATAAAATAATATCTTTATCATCTGAAAAATTCAATTTCCTATAAATATTCTTATTGTAAACATCAAATAGGAACGAATGGAGTATTTCAACGATTACAATGTTTAGTTTTAGTTACATACATAATTCCTTAGAATTTAGTGAAAAAGCTTTAACCGATATACTTCCTTCGTTCTGAAATACCCGCTATAACGAATTTTGTTATTATTTATCGTTCAAGTTTAATTTATATATTACAGCTAATGCGTTAGAAAAAATATAGGCAAAAGGAATTTTGTTTGAATCGTCTAATCACATACTTTCATAATATTAAGTTTTTATAATTTTTAAATATATATAATTTAATATATAAATGATTAAAATTAACCTATTAGATTACAAGTAAAATAGAGAAAGTATATACTTTGTAAAAAATAGGAGTATGAAATACTTCACATTATAATTAGTCAACTCAAATAATGAAATTCCACCATGAAAAAAGTGCCAACGAAATACCAGTAAATAACTTGCAATATTAGACCACAAACCGTTGACTACATAAACCCTGTTAAATCCATCCATAATAACAGCAGTTCATATTTCATATTCCATATTCCATTAATTTCCATTTGTATATTCATAATAATATGAACCAACAAATAATAATAGGAGAAAGTAGCAGCTCAAGTGTAGAGAGTTTAAGGATGCTTATGATGAGTGATGATGGAGTTATAGATAAAGCCATAGCAAGTCTTGGTAAAGGCTTTGACTTAACTTTAGATTTTAGGCTTAAATATTGTAAAGGTAATAAAAGGTTAGTTTTGATTAATGAAGATCAGAAGAAGCACTTGTTTGTTCCTGGTTTTGGTACTCTTAAACAACCTACTTCTATTGATATTAAATGTGATAAGGGTGATCATACTCGTCACCAATCTGATATCCTCGAGTTCAATCAGGTAATTAATATCATCCTCACAATTTAATTTATACTAAATTTTCATCTTTCATTCAAAAAATTATACTCCATCTTTTACCAATGATGCAAATTCACCATGACAATATATGAATTTGCTACTAAATGCTTGGTTTAAGAGAAGAATTTATATATATATATAACATGTCAGAGTTTCAGCTATTAACTGAAATTTTTGGTTGAAGTCTCAAAATACGTTATTTGTTAGATATATAACATATTCTAGAGCTTCAACCATTAGCTTAAGTTTTTTATTGTGTTAGTTCCTCAAAATGGTATCAGAGCTAAAATATTAATCACCCCTCAAACCCAAGTGGAGTATTTCTCATAAGGTATGAGAAGGGCTTGTGATGCATCAACATTTTTGGCCTAAAGGGCTTTCGTGTGAGGAGACGTGTTAGAATATATAACATATTCTAAAGCCTCAAACATTAAATTAAGCTTTTGGTCAAGTTAGTTCCTTGATATTATTACATCTGGTAATTTTTTATAATACCATATCATCATACCTAATAAATTCTGCTTAGAGTGTATTTATTTAATTATTAAAAGTTTTATATATTTGATATTGCAGATGTCGGAGTTCTTCAATAGAAGATCTGCAATCTCAGGGAAGATTCCATCAGGTTTGTTTAATTCATTGTTCAAATTTGTGAGTGGTTCATGGGCAAAAGATGCTGGTAATGTGAAAATGTTGGGTCTTGATGGCTACTCTATTGTTTTGTTCAATCTACACATTGAGCGTTATCCTCTGCTTCTTTCTAATGAAGTCCTCAATGATGTTCCTGCCAATTGGGACCCTCCTGGAATTGCAAGGTTAGTTTTTCTTGCCTTACCTTTAGTCAAAGTCATTATCGTAATTAAATTAATTATTAATTAGTTTTAAAAATATAATATTTGGCTATTATTGTAAATTACTTTATCCGTTTCCTAATGTTATTCCCGTTTAAAATATTTTATTTTGGAGAGAGAAATTTGATTAAGATTTTTAAGACATATATAGATGATAAAATACATTCATGTGAGATCTCGTTAGATTCGTCTTAATGTATACTTTTTTATCATATATTTGTTATAATTTTTTATGATATGTACTTACAGATATTGAGGTTCAAAAATTACTTTAAAAACTGTGCAAAAAGTAAATAAGAAGAAAAAAAAAACAAAAGAAGTATTAAATATCAATTATAATAATTTATGCATGGGTTATACTAAAGTCCAAAATAAAAGATTCTTATATTATATTTTACAATGTTACAAAATAAGTGGAATAAAATCATAGTTTTATCAGTTTGTTTTGTATGAGATTGTTTCACCATAAGACGACTTTATACAATAGACTATTTTTTCAATTGATTACTTTAAGATAATAAGTAATCGTTTTAAGGTTATAAGTAAATATTCTAAGACTATAAAAAGTAATTATATTAAAATTATAAATGATGGATTTAACATCATAAATAATTATTTCAATTGATTAGTTTAAGATGATTTCATTTAAAATTAGTGTAGTTTTATAAACATAAATGCGCTAGATCTCTCTATGAGAACCGTCGTTTTCAGGATTTGTGTGATAAGGCTGGCAAGTATGAAACGAGATAGGGGAATTTTCGTAACGAATAATAAGAGCGCTACACCAACCAGAAGATAGCTGGAAGGAGTACTACTATTAGTACAAAATAATGTAAAATATTTTATTTTATTTTTTTTAGCAAATTAAAAAGAATACGCAAATTGTCGGGAAAGACGGTCTCTTCGAAAAATACATTAGATATATAAACTAAATAGCTCAATTAATATAAATTAAAGACAAAATAAAAATGTGGGCTTTTTGTTTTTAAGTAGTCTCTTTGAGAGACGGTCTCTTATAAGAGTAGCAGGAAGGATTATCACCAGAAAGTACAAAATAACATTAACTAACAACTACAATCTTAACATAATTATTATTCTTTAGTCTTTTAGAGTTTGCTTTCTAAAAACAAAAATTAAATTGAGGGAGATATGGTTGATTACAATTTACTATAAAAATTGGCGCCGCATAAGATTAATCTAGAATTTGGCGGTTTAACGGTTGGAAAATTGGAATCCAAGGAATATTAGTACCAGATATTATAGGCAAATAATTTATTAATTATTTGGAGTACTGTAAAAATACAGTAATATGGATCCAGTACTAAATTAATAAGATAATAATTGATATGGAATATTCAACTTCAAGCTAGGTTTGTATATACCTTGTCTCTTTTCTTTATAATAATTACACTTTTTTTATATGAAAACTTTTTGACACAAGCGTAGTAATTAAAAAAATATAGTATATTTTACTCTATGTTTTATTGAGATTGTGATATTTTTCATAAAAGCTTTTATTTAAATTTATATAATTTTGCAATTTGAACGTGACATATAGAAATATGTAAATGTAAAATGATCAAACTGTTTTGACCACCTGTGGATCTTTCTGGCCATTTACCTAGCTAATTACAGTTCAGTGAATGATATGCAATGATATGAAAGAAATAATTTTTTGGTTGCCTTTTATTTCATCATTTTGAGAATAAATACATCAAGTAATCTAAAATTTTAGGAAACTAAATATTTACAAAATAATTACCAAAATATAAAAGATTTACAAGATATTCAAAATATTCTACTCTATTATTCTATTACACCCCCGTAGTCGAATCGGGAGGCGGGCGAACGCTGAGACTGGATCGAAAATCATCAAAAAGAACTTGAGGAAGACCTTTGGTAAAGATGTTGTCAATCTAATATCGAGTTGGAACATGAAGCACACGAACGTCACCACGTCTAACCTTTTCCCAAACAAAGTGAATGTCAATCTCTATATGTTTAGCGCGTTGATGATGAACTGGATTACCCGCCAAATAAAAAACACTAACATTATCACAATATACAAGCGTTGCCGAAGGAATAAAACAATAGAGCTCAAGAAGCAAGTTACGAATCCAACAAGTCTTAGAAACCGCATTAACGACACCACGGTATTCAGCTTCAACACTGTATTTAGAAACAGCGGGTTGTCGTTTAGCAGACCAAGATATTAAATTATCCCCAAAGAAAACACAGTAACTAGAAGTAGACCAACGGGCGTTAGGACAACTACCCCAATCAGCATCGGTATATGAGAGAAAATGGGAAATAGGAGACTTATATAAGTGCAGACCATGATTAGGAGTCCTCTGAATATAACGAAGAATGCGATGAATAGCACCCATATGCTCAACCCGAGAATCATGCATGTGAAGACAAACCTGCTGAACATCATAGGAAATATCCGGTCGAGTGAAAGTAAGATACTGCAAAGCATTAGCTAGACTACGATACAACGTAGGATCATCACAAGGAGAACTAGCATTAGCACAAAGTTTCCCAGATATAGTAACAGGAGTAGAAAGAGACATGTCTGCATTGAGACAAGGTTTGCATTGAGACATGTCTGCTTTATCAAGACAAGGTTTGCATTGAGACATGTCTGCTTTATCAAGAATCTCCAAGGCATACTTTTGCTGAGAAAGAAAGAGACCTGTAGGAGTGCAAGTAACAGTACTACTCGAAAAATAATTGAGAGGACCCAAGTCCTTCATAGTAAACTCAAAACTTAGTTTCGACATAATAGATTGACGAACCACATCAGAGGAAGCAGTAAGAATAATGTCATCCACATATAACAGAAGATAAGCAGTATCAGAACCATGACAATATACAAAAAGAGAATTATCGGATATGCTATTACAAAATCCAATAGTAGTCAAAAAATCAACAAATCGTTGGTACCAGGCCCAAAGAGCCTACTTAAGCTTTCAAGTTCATTGTAATAAGCTTTCACATTGAGAAAACTAGAAAGGGAGATTTCATTGAATTGAGACTCGAGATGGAGAATGCGGGAGGTCTTATTATTTTGAAAATTTTTTTCAATACGATTCCAAACATCGAGAGCACTATCATCGGGACGAACAATGGATTTGAGAAGGGTTGGACTAATAGTTCCATAAAGCCAAGTACGAACAATATCATCAAGTCTTTGCCACTCTGATTCTTTGGTAACCGATTTAGTAGAATCATCGGGAATAATATGAGTGTCCACAAGGTGAGCCCGACAATGGAGTTTGAAGAGAGTAACCCAAGTATTAAAATTTGTGCACTCATCATCAAGTTGAATGGGTACACTTGTCTTGATATTAGTAACGAGAGTTGCAGGATGAATTTTAGAAGAGGAAGCCATAGGAGAAGAGAGGTGGCTGCCATGTATAGGGGCGGCAGTGGTGGTGGGTTAGGGTGGCGGAAGAGGTGGTTTAGAGCTAGCTTTTAGTGAAATTTACAAGATATATAGAATATTCTACTCTATTATTCTATTACGTTATTTTCGGTCTGTGTTTTAGTGAAATTTGGAGCTAGCTTTTGATTATTAAGTATAAACGCCTTAATTATAGTTCATATTCATACAAGAGAAATAAAATAAATAGAGAGTAGCTTTTCTAAAATCACATTTGATTGGATCATGCTATGTTTAGAGTTCCTTTATTTGACGTATCAAAAACTAATGAAAGTTTTGTATAAATTTTTTTGTGTGTTTCCCGATCATTGTAATTGTCAAGTAAAAAATCTTTAATACTTTATCTGTTTGTTGCTTTTTATTTATTTATTTTAAGTTTTTTTTTAATTTTTGAAACGAGAAATTTAAATTTGATTTTAAAGTATATATTAAAGATAAAATATATTCATGTTGGTACTTTTTAGATTTGTCTTGATGCAAAGAATTTTAATATATAATTTTTACAAATTTTTATAATGCATATTAAGAGATATCAAGACTCAAATTTTACTTTAGATTGCGCGTAAAAAGTAAAGTGGATAAGTATTATTTTAATACTTTGTATGGTTGGTGCACACTAAAATAGTGTAGACTAAAACCAAACAAGGGTTTCTCTTTAAAAACTACCGAAAGTTTATTTCTAATTAGGAATTCATTTACTTTATTAAAATTTTAAGAATTTATTTGATTGGTTTGTTTGACACTAAGAAATTTTAGTTACCAATGGATCAAATAATAAGGGGTAAAGTAAATTCTTATCAAGTGTAAAAATTTATACTTTGTTGGGACTTCTAAATTTTATGACTTATTTGTGTAAATATAAAATTTCAACGGAAATTATGTTCAAACAAATGATATTTAAATAAAAACATTTTCCACTCAACTCTCAAGTGAAGTTATTAATATTGAATATGAACTAAAATATAAATGTTTGTAGATCATAACTTAAAGAAAGTGAAAATGCTAAAATAAGTAATTAAAAGCTGCATACTTTTAACATATTGAATTCACGTTTTTTATAATTGATACTATTGAGTTTACCTTAATCGTACCTAATACTACTTCAAAATTGTTTGTTTTTTTTAAGAAAAATGTGGATATATGGAAAAAAAGAAAAATAGATTGAATTGTATTGATAAAATTAAAAGAAAGTCATTAGAATGTATGGATGAGATTTTAAAAACTGATGGGTCATTGTCTCAATAATAAAAATAATGCAAAATACGTGAAACAAATCAAAATAACAAATAATGCTAAATGAGTAAAACAAATAATGTATTTTTTTGAAAAAAGTATTTTTCTTCTTTAATTGATCGACACAATAACATATGTCAATAACTTGTTAAACCTTGTCATCTTCTAGTTGTTATGGTACAAAAATATTACTCTTTTCTATTCTAATCAAATGTCTTATTTAATGTGATATCAATTTTAAGAAAAAGGGAGAGAGATCATATGGAAAAAGTGAACAAGAGATAAAGTAAGGTAAATAATGATAATTGTCTAAATAGTTAGATGATCTCATGATAACGTAAGTAGAGAAAATAAACATTTAATAAAAATAAAATAAAATACTATATTTATAATGAAGTTTGTAAACACAGGCAAGTAAGAAATTAGAAAATAATAAAAGACATTTGAATGAATTTTCAAATCAAGTTGCTTAAAACATAGGAACTTCATTGGTAAATTTCAAGCTTATGGTCTTTTGACTTTAATTTTAAAAGGTCAAACTAATTTTAATATCCATAATTATGGGGATCACCAATAAATAATTTATTTTCACCTTACTTATTTGAAAGCAGAACTTTATGACTTGGTCAATTGAGAAAAACAATTAGCTTGCTTTCACAATCTTTTTTGTCTTTTTCCTCTTTTTTTTCTTCTTAAATTTAGAGGATTTCAAAAGTAGGATTGATATTTGATATAATTCAAAGAAATGACAAGTCAATAGTGTAAAGTCTAAGTTCAACTAAGAAAAAAAATCCATTTCTAATTACTTAACCGTTATTAGCTATTTTCATACATCATCCTGACTGATACAAGTATACATCTTCAAAATAAAGAATTTATATGCTAATAATTGTATTGATTGAACTATTCAATCTATGTAAAGAGAATGTCTTACGGTGAGAACGTTTAACACAGAAATTTATAATTAATAATTTACTTGATACTACTTAATTACTTTTTATGTCTATAATTTCTTATCTTATCTTTTTTTGTTTGTATGGTTTTTATATCGGATTTAAGGTAAATGAAAATCATTTGAATTTTTTCATAAGTTTCACAATTAGAACTTAAGTTTGCACGTGCTTAAAATAATTCTTAAGTGAAACTCGTGTAGTTCACTTCAGTAGTTAAGTTAGGTTCGCATGTGAAATATCATTAATAATGGTTTCATTGCTTATTAATAATCTCTTCGTTCTCTTTTATTTTCTCATTTAGTTTTTCCTCAAATTTTATAGCAACTTTTAACATTAATATCGTTAAATACGCATAATAAAATATATTATAAAAAACATATTTGAAAATTTATAAACTAGGCGAATTTAATAAAATCTTACTATCACTAGCATATTTGACCTAATGCCATGTTGGGGAATAATAATTTCATTTGAAAATTTAGAATTTGCTCAAATATATTGTTTGGCAAACAAAATTTTTTCAAATTTAGGTTTGGATCAGATTCCACCATTGTTTTTAAAGTAGTTAAAATTAAGAATTTGAGAATGACTACCCAAACCTTGTCATTCTCAAATTCTTCATTTATGATTTTATAATTAAAATTTATAATTTAAAATGAAATATTTATTCCCAAACACTATATAAAATTATTTGTAAATAAGAAAATCTAAAAGCTCTTCAATTAGGGGTTCAATCATTATGAAATTCTACTAAAATTACTTGTAAATCAATGACATTCATTAGGTTTATCAAAAAATATGGGACACATATCATAGTGGGAATAAGCATTGGAGGGCAAGATTTGGTTTTAGTGAAGCAAGAGAAATCATCAAAACTTGATTCGTCACAACTTGGGAAGCACTTGTATGATCTTGGAGACCAGTTGTTTACAGGCACGTGTCGCTTCACTCCTCATCGCAAAAGTAAAGAGAATAGACAGAAGGTACACAGAGTATATAAATTTTCTGGTGCTTCAACCATCAACTTAATCTTTTAATTGAGTTAATTCTTATATGACAAAGTGAACTGTGATAGCAGATGCCATCTGCATTCAACATATTTCAGCAGCAAGCTGAGCTTTCGGATAGCCTTTCTACTGTCACTTCCCAAGATGTAAGTTACGCAACTTTTGAATTTGGAACTACCCATTTCACTTAACTTGCCACCTTGAGTTTGATTGAGTATATCATATATCTAGATGCTATTAACTATAGGCTTAAGTTTTTGGTTGAATTGGTTTCTTGATATAGTATCTGAATCCAATATGATAAAAAGATCATGAGTTCAAATCTTATCCATCATTTATTCTCACTCTAAAAGTAGAATATTTAGCACTAAACATGAGTAGGATATGTGCTGCATTTATATTTATAGCTTAATAAATGTATGTCTATCATGTAAAGAGGCGTGATAGAGCATATATAGCATATTATGGGATAACAACTATTAGTTTAACCTTTTGGTTGAATTGATTTATTGACATAATTCATAAATTGATTTCTATCAAATTCGGTTCTTGAGGATGGGTTTTACCCTCATTGTTACCCACTCTCCTACCCTCCAAAACTCCCAAGAACTTGTCCTATGACTAGTTCATCTTTACTTTACACAAAAATATAAAGTCAAATCTAAAACTACAGCACAATAGCAAGATGACAATCAAGAAAACAAATTGATTGTCTATGTTTTATCCCTTGAATTTTGGTCAGATAACTTTCTAGTAAAGGACTGACACTTCTCACTTGCATGATACATTGCAGGGAATCACAGTGATAAGTGCAAAAAGAGGGGGAGATCCTTCATTTAGCAACCACCTTGAGTGGCTTCCGACAGTTACATTGATGCCCGATGCAATCAACTTCAGTTTCATTCCAATAACGTCGCTTCTCAAAGGTGTTCATGGGAAAGGCTACTTGTCACATGCCATCAATCTATACCTTCGTTGTAAGTTCGTTTCTTAACACCTTGCATACTTGCATACTTAATACGATCAAATCATGCACGTCTTCATACCGGGTTTTATGCTCGCTAATGTCTATACTATACCCGAACATACAATCATACGTCTTACTGATCGAGCCAACAATGCTCTCTTTTGTTCGCAGATAAGCCACTGATTCCTGATTTACCGTATTTTTTGGACTTCCAATGCGCTAGGATATGGGCGCCACTACACAGTGATCTCCCGTTAGCCCCAACTGCAAATATTTCACTACCACCAACTGCTCTTCATTTCAACATCATGAGTCCAAAATTATATGTAAATACTACCAAGGTATGCCTGAAAGCCCTGCAGCTCTCTGCTATCATATTCTACTTATTAACCCAGCAAAATTTCTACCTACTATCGATTGGAATCAGTGTTACATAATTCATGTTCCAGTGAGAAAGTTGCAGGTTTTCACACTCTTTGAAAATATTTCTTTTTTTTACCGCACTCTCCTTTATGAGTATAAGTTGCCGTCTTCCTTCCCTCTTCAGAACCTGATCATAGTTTTGCTATGAGCGGGATACACTGGGTATGATGATGATGATGTTACTTAATTCGCTGGCTAACTCGCTTTCAAATTCGTGATTTGCTCAAATGACCAAAAAATAGTCTAAAATCGATCATAATCTGCCTTTTCCTATTCGCTATTTGCCACATTAGTAGTGAATCATGTAACACTAATTGAAATCAAAATGATTCTTCCCGATTTTATATCTGCCAGTTGGTATTCATGTTTTATAGGTCAATGTTGAGAACAAGCCTGTTACAGGAATGAGATTATACCTTGAAGGCATGAAATGCAACAGGTAAAACCTGAAATCTGCATGAAAACAAACTCTGGTGGTGTTTGGCAAATGATTAATAGCTGACTGGAGTGAATTTTGAACATGGATTTTGCCATACACCTCCTCTATAATTGTACCTGATTCCGAAATCTAAAACTTGTTATTATGAATCTGAATGATTTCAGGTTGGCAATACATCTACAACATCTATCAACCATGCCTTTAATGCTCCAAAACAAATTCGACACTACCTTATTTTGGAAAGGATCGGATGAGGTATCGGATGATAGGTACTCTGAACCGGTTCAGAAGAAATACTCGCACGTATGCACAGCACCAGTAAAATACGCCCCTTCTTGGACTCACGACCAGGAAAAAGTGGTATTTATAGTCACCGGAGCTCAACTTCATACTAAAAAAAACGGCTCAAAACAAGTCCTTCATCTACGACTACAATTCTCAAAAGTATTAAACTTCGAAATAGTTCAATCAGAGTGGTGTCAAGGTTCATCAGAATCCACATCACAGAAGCTATCAAAGAACAGTAGTCCAATGAGTTCGGGGATTTTAGAGGCAGAAAAAGAGCAAATGGTAGTCGTCGATTCTAGTCTTTATCCCAACGGGCCACCAGTCCCCATTCAAAACCAAAAGTTTCTTCGATTTGTAGATACTAATCAAACTTATCGAGGGCCTCAAGATAGTCCTGGGTATTGGATAGTTACCGGGGCTAGATTAGCTTATGTGCAGAACAAAATATCTTTACAGGTTAAATTTTCGCTGATAAACATGCGCTCCTGACCCTGCAGAAAAGTATTACTAGAAGCAGACGGGCATTTAGCATTTGTCGTAAGTAAAAGGTCGCGAGTTAGCTCTTTAATTTTGCTCAAGAATGAAAACCATCAATCTTCGGTAGGAATGGAATCGAGGGCAGTTGAGTTAAAACTATCAAAAACAAGGTTCTAAAGACAATCTACTACTACAAGAAGTTAACATGAATACTACATCTTAGTACAGTACTACAGTTTATGTGTACAATTGTACAAAGATTATACAAGCCATTGAGTACAAATCAATTTGAATTATTGATTTATTAATCTTTGTTGTAAATATATTGGTAAATATTTTACAAACTTTCTGTTAATCAACAAGGGTTTAAAAGATAATTGTTATTGTGAGTCAAAGTTGCTATATATTGAAGGAATTACTCATCAAAATTTGTTCGTTATAATTAAGTAATGATTCCAAAACTTATCCTATAATAAAAAAGAACTAGGAGTATATCTTAGATTTCCCTAAAACTAAACAACCCTACACCACAAGCCAAAAAAATTATCCAAAACCCTAAAATTAACAAAAAATTAAACATGATTCCTAATCCATCATTACAGATTTCAAAATCTCCATTGTTACCCCTTTTGCTTTCTTCGAAGAGATTTGATTTCAGTTCCTTAGTTTTTTCCTCTACACACTCACAATAGTCTGAAGTAACAGAATGATAATCATCAGGTTCCTCGTTCAATTCATATTTTTCTAGGGGTTTATCGGCAATTTCTTCAATACTTTCTACCTTTTCTAATATTTTATCCAATTGTTCTTGTATATTATTCCAATCATCCGAATTTCTCCTCAAACAATCATAAATTTTTTTTGGAGTTTCACCAAAATTTTCATCAGAATTTTCAAAGAGATTTGACTTCGGTATCTCAGTTTCATTCTCTACAAACTCTCAGGATTCAGACGCAATAGAATTATAAGAAATCAGAATATTTCTAGGAAATCAGAATATTTTGTATTTTAGAAATTATATTATTTAATATTTATTTTCCTTTCTAGATTAGAATGGTGATTAGTGTATATAAACAATGCTTATAATTCTTCATAAATTAATACAAACAGTATTCAGCCATAATCAAAATCCTAAACTTTTTCCGCTTTTCATAGTATCAGAGCCGAAGGTTAGTTTCGGGACGGTAGATTTCTTTCGACACTTTCATCTACCATTTTAATTCTTACCTGCAATGGAAGACGAAACACAAATCAAAAAACAAAACAACTAGCAACTTATTTCAGTTGCGCAAGTAGAACAGATTTTCCAATACTTTCAACAGCTTACCAAACAAAATAATCCCACAAGTGAACCACAATCAACTGACCTATGGGTAGCCGAAAAATTGACATACCAAAATTACACAAAATGGTGTAAACTTATTCAGATCACAATCGAAGGAAGGGGACGTCTCAATCACATCATCGACGCCCCTCCGGAACCCACAGCGTCAAATTACCTACAATGGAAACAACGGAACTCGATTGTTTTATTATGGATTATAGCCAATATCGACTCAGATCTAGTGAATCAATTTCTTGATCACACTACGGCATGAGATCTCTGGAAAGAGATCGAGACTCTCCTGAGCAGTGGAAGGGACGGATTACAGATATTTGATCTTAGCAATAAAGCAGCAAGTCTCAAACAAAACAATGAATCAATTGAAGTGTATTACGGCAAACTCAACACACTGTGGAAGGAAATCGATCGTCGGATGCCAAATCCAATGAAGTGTTCTGAGGACATCACAGAATTTAACTCATTTATCCAAAGAGAAAGACTTTATTAGTTCTTGGCTGGCATAAACGAAAATTTGGACAAAGAAAGGCGTGACTTGCTAAATCAAGATCCTTTACCCACACTCGAAATGGCGTACGCCATGATCCGTCGAGAAATAGCACGACGTGGTATCATGGGTACCACCTCATCATTAGGAACGAGTCCTTCAGAGATCGGTAAAGGACTTGCCATCAAAAACCGGCCGGAACCTTCATTCCGGCGTGACAATGGGGATCGTATTCACCTTAAGTGTACTCACTGTGGAGGCACAAAGCACACAAAAGAAGGATGTTTCAAGCTCATAGGGTACCCGGAATGGTGGGAAGAACACAAGCACCGGAGATCCGCCACCAAGGCCATTGTTACCCGGATCGGCGACAAGACTCACCTTGCTTTTGATTTTTCCGGCAACCTGCAAACACCTCAAGAGCCTACCGTAGATCTCCACAGCCTGACAGGTAAAACAAGTAGTAAAGTAGAACACACCAACAGTAATGGAGGCAAAGAAGAGTCTAGAAACGACTCTAACAATAGCGAAAAACAAGAGGAAAGAGAGAAGGCCGGTTCAGGAGAGAGAGAGGGGGGATGGGTTATTCCCAAAAATAGCCCCTTTTATAGGGAAATCAAATACCCTAATCCCACCCAAATACCCCGATGTCCCCACAACTCAACTCATCAAATACATACACCCATTCCACCCTTAAATAGTCATAAGGGATTAATATGTGAGAAAAAAACTTCAACGTGGATTTTCGATTGTGGGGCGACCGACACGATGACATAGGAACCAACTGATCTCCTCTCTTTCACACATAACCCTCGAAATAAAATTCAGACTGCTAATGGTGATTTTGTTGATGTTACTAAGGTTGGACCCGTTGATATTTCCCCATCTCTACACCTAAAAAATTGTTTTTTAATTCCTAAATTAACTCATAAGCTTCTGTTTGTTAGTCAGTTAACTAAGGAATTAAATTGTATTGTTCTCATGACGTCTAATGGTTGTATTGTCCAGGATGCTCAAACAGGAGCGATCATTGGGTGAGGTACTGAGAGAGGAGGATTATACTATGTGAATGAGGCGGGTCACAAAGGTCATACATCGCTTGCTCGTGGATCTCCTAATCGCCAACTAAGGATATGGTATAAACGTCTTGGACATTCATCAGTGGGTTATTTAAAACGTCTTTTTCCATCACTCCATAGTTGTAATAAGTTTTTTGGACTATGAATCTTGTGTGTTAGCTAAGAGTCACAAACGTTCGTATTCTCCTAACTTATCCCGTACTCATAAACCTTTTGTATTATTACATTTTAATGTTTGGGGCCCAGCTCCTGTTTTTTTATTCTCATGGTTTTTCATATTTTGTTCTCTTTGTTGATGACTGCACTCATATGAGTTGGGTTTATTTTTTAAAACACAAATCTGAAGTTTTTGATGTTTTTGTTACCTTCTATAACATGATTGTTACCCAGTTTCACACTCAACCTCAAATTCTCAGATCTGATAATGAGGGGGAATATCTCAATCTCAACATGAAACAATTTATTAATGATCATGGTCTTATACACCAAACTACATGTCCTGATACCCTTCAGCAGAATGGTGTTGCTGATCGCAAAAATCGAATCCTTCTTGAAATTACTCGCTCCCTCATGTTTGAATCTAGGGTTCCTGAATCATATTGCCCAGAAGCTCTTGCCACTGCTAATTATTTAACCAATCGCCTTCCTACCAAGGCCTTACACTTCCAGACCCCCCTCGACACGCTTAAAACCCATCTTACAATTCCCTCTTCACATTCTCTTCCCCCTCGGGTTTTCGGATGCGTTGTGTATGTTCATCTTTCCACACGGACACGTAACAAACTTGAACCCCGTGCTGTCAAATGTGTGTTTTTGGGATATGGAACCACACAAAAAGGGTACAGATGCTTTGATCCAGTGTCACATCGAATGTATGTTACTTTAGATTGTGAGTTCTTTAAGGACTAATACTATTTCCCCTAGCTTCGATCTCAGGGGGAGAACTACAGTGAGGATCTAAGCTAGCTCACATTTCCTAGTAGGATAGACCCAAAAGAGCAAGTAGGTTACACCACCGATACTGCCTTTGAAACGATTGATCATTCTTCTATTCCTCAGTTCACTCCAGCTCTTGAGCATCCTGGATCTCCTGAATCTTCTGAGGTTATCGATGATACTTCTCATAATGTAATGACTGATAATGTTACTATAGAAGATGGAGAATCTGATGTTGAAACTAATAATGAACAAAGTACTGAGTTTTCTAACAAGTACGAGTTACCCCCGAGAAGTACAAGGGGTATTCCCCCAAAAAGATATGATCCTGATTATGAGGCAAAAAAATCTCGATACCCTGTAGACCGGAATGAGGTTGAATCCTTAGCTCAGACAGCATTGGCCTTTAACACTTCTCTGTACTCCAATAAAATACCGAGAAATGTTGAAGAGGCCCTTCAGGATCCTAAGTGGAAGAAAGCAATGGAGGAGAAAATATCGGCCCTTATGAAAAATGAGACTTGGGAAAAATGTGAGCTACCTAAAGGAAAGAAAACAGTAGGATGCAAATGGGTGTTCACTATCAAATACAATGCAGATGGAACCATTGAACGCTACAAAGCTCGGCTAGTAGCAAAGGGATATACGCAAACATATGGTGTAGACTATTCTGAGATATTCTCACTAGTAGCCAAGATTGATACCATTCGGGTTCTTTTCTCGATTGCAGCAAATAAAGATTGGCCCTTACATCAATTCGACGTGAAAAATGCATTCTTACATGGTGAACTCGAAGAAGAAGTGTACATGAAACCTCCCCCATGGTACTCAGAAGCATACAGTCCAAGAGAAGGGTGCAGACTTAAAAAGGCTCTATATGGACTCAAACAATCTCCTCGTGCATGGTTTGGGAGGTTTACATCTGCTATGAAGAAGTTTGGGTACAAACAGAGTAATTCAGATCACACACTGTTTCTCAAGAAAGGAAAAGATCGGATTACATGCTTAATCATCTATGTGGATGATATGGTGATCACAGGAAATGATGCAGATGAGATACGGGAATTGAAGAAGAAACTGTCTGGTGAATTTGATATGAAAGACTTGGAAAATCTAAAATACTTTCTTGGTATTGAGGTTCTACGATCAAAGAGGGGAATCTTCACTAGTCAACGAAAGTACACCCTAGATCTCTTGGCAGAGACTGGAATGCTTGACTGCAAGCCGGCAGACACACCCATCGCAGCAAATCATGGGTTACAGATAAATGAAGGGGAGAAACCGACAAACCAGGATCATTATAGGAGATTAGTAGTGAAACAGCCCAAACCAGCGTAAACAATATAATAATATTGTCTACAAAGCACAGCGGAAGACTTATATAAGCCTGGGCTGAATCCGACCTGTGGCCCGATAGCCACAGCAACCAATATCAAAGCATTTTTTTAAAAAAAACTTTACATAGCTGTAATACAATTAATTACAAACCAGTTATAGACTAAGTTAATACATTATAAAATATCTAAATTCTTTTAAAATTTTTACAACACATGATTTGTCAAAATATCATGATAAGTTAACTTTCAAAAAAAACGATGTCCTCGCTATCGCAACATCTTACACAAAATAAACAGCACATCCATCCACACTAAGGTTGGCAACCTGAAAGTGGATCTATCCCCCATAAGAGATAGGTCCATAAAAAAAAAAGGAAATAAAACTATCAACAATTGAATTGTTGAGTAACCCACAAACTAATACATTTATAAACAAGTCCAAGTTCTTTTAAATGACCGTCTGATTTTGACATAAATACGGTTATGAACCTTTAGTTCTTAACGAATTAAAATACGGCTATTACTTTATAAGTCAATGGCGAAACCATACGGCAAATGAGAAATATGATATCATTTGCGAAACAAACAAAACTTTATATACCAAACGTATTTATTCAAGACTCATATTAAATCAATAATTTAACAGCATCTTAAAACGTGGGAATATATGGACCGTCAGGAAGTAGGCTTGATCTAAATCCTGAGAACACGGGTGATCGTCATCACCGAAAATACGGTTCTTGCAAGAACGAAACGGGATCGGGGGCTCGAGACCGATCCGAATAACCATTACCTATTATCAAGCTATAGGATTTCACAATAATCCGGATATAAATATCCGTTGCCAATTCCCAAAAACGGACATTTTTCCATGTCGAACATTTCAATATAAAACAAAACAATAATTCAATTGATTTTCTTTGAAATCAACAATATTTCAAGACTCGTATTTTATAAATTAGTAACATACAAAACATGCTTTTGTAATCTCATTAGATAAATACAATATTAACATATATTTTTTTAAATCAAATATAAACATGATTAATTTTTATTAAAAATCATTTAATAATATTATTACGTAAACAAAGCAATCAAACCAATATTTTTCCATCATCATTTGAACATAAAAATACTGAAATTAGCTTAAAAGATATTAGATGTTTGTAGGTTACCTTAGATAATTACAATAATTGATGTTTGTAGGCTTGACGTTTGTAGGAATTAACTTATATTTTGGAAATAAATTTTTCTGATTTTTTTTTCCTTCCCTTTCTTTTTTTTTTTTTTTAACCCATGGCATGCATTTAAATAGGCCAAGATTAACCCACGGCATGCATGTAAATAGGCCAAGATTTTTGTTATTTTATTATTTTTCCTTATTCTTCATGGGCAAGAAAAATTAAAGTGATAAGGATAAGAACTTATATTAACATGCCATCTAAATAAATTAGGATAAGGCTAGATAGGAATTATGCCACCTAATTTAGTCTTTGCCGCCAACTTCCAGATTTTTAGATTTATTATTATTATTATTTTTTTTTTTTTTAATTTTATTTTTATTTTATATATATTTTTATATTTAATCATAAATTAATATAGGAAATAAAAACATTAAGTCATTGTAAGAAATCTAGCTATTCATTAAAATATGAGATGTGTAATACACCCATATTTTTCGTCGTATAATTTATTTGGTCCCTACAATAATAAAACTAACCTAAAAATCGTAGTAAAATTTTACTGTTTAGAATGACAAATTCATTTTACTTATTAAAATAATAAATTTTTAACAAAGACGTTTTATAACTGTTTCATTCTCCCCTACTTAAGAAATTTCGTCCCCGAAATTTACATACTTTTAAAACAAATGTGGATATCGACTTCTCATTTCAGATTCTTTTTCCCATGTCGCTTCCTCTTCCCCGTGGCGAGTCCACAGGACTTTCACTAAGGGAATTGACTTATTTCTCAACTCTTTGACCCGCTGATCAAGAATCTTTAATGGTTTTTCCTCATAACTCAGAGTTTCATCAACTTGCAGTGGTTCGTAGCTTAGGATGTGCGAAGGATCATACACATACTTGCGCAGTTGAGAAACATGGAAGACATTATGTATCCCATCCAACTCTGGCGGCAATGCCAATTCATAAGCCACTTCTCCAATTCTTCGCAAGATTTCAAATGGCCCTATGAATTTTGGACTTAGTTTTCCTTTCACTCCAAACCGTTTCACGCCCTTCATTGGAGAAACTTTTAAGAAAACTTTATGACCGACTTCAAATTCTAGCTTTCTCCTGCGGTTGTCATTGTAGCTCTTCTGACGATCTTGAGCTCTCTTCATTAAACCCTGAATGATTTTTACCTGATCCATTGTTTCTTGAATCAAATCCGGTCCTGTAGGAATATTGGTGTCTAGGTATTCCCAACACAAAGGAGTTCTACACTTGCGCCCATACAAAGCTTCATATGGGGCCATCTTGATACTCGAATGAAAATTATTATTGTAGGAGAATTCCACCAATGCTAATCTTGATTCCCAATCAGTTCCGAACTCCAGCACACAAGATCGCAACAAATCTTCTAAGGTTTGAATAGTTCTTTCTGTTTGGCCATCAGTAGCCGGATGAAAAGCAGTACTCAAACTCAACTTTGTTCCGAAAGCTCCTTGTAATTCTTTCCAAAAATGAGATAAGAATTTAGAATCTCTATCGGAAATGATAGTTCTGGGCACCCCATGTAATTTGACTATCTCTCGAACATAGATTTCAGCTAATTGTTTTACCGACCAAGTTGTTTTTACAGCAATAAACCGACTAGTCTTCGTCAATCGATCGACGATAACCCAAATGGAGTCATTACCCTTCCTTGACCTTGGCAAACCAACCACAAAATCCATTGAAATGGAATCCCACTTCCAATCAGGTATATCTAGTGGTTGCGTCAATCCAGCTTCTTTCTTTCTCTCTGACTTGATCTTTTGACATACCAGACATCGTGACACGAATGCAGCTACATCTTTCTTTAACCCTTTCCACCAAAACAACTTCCTGACTTCACTAACCATCTTATCGCGACCCGGATGTACTGAGTAAGAACTAGCATGAGCTTCGTGAAGAATTTCATTCCTCAATTCAGCATCCACGGGAACACATAGCCTTTACTTAAACTTCAATCCTTGATTTTCATCATACTGAAATTCAGTGGTAGATCCCTCTCTAGCCCGCAACATCAACTCTACCAAGTATGGGTCTTCAAGCTGCTTCATCACAATTCTATCAAACAAAGTAGGTCTCATGGATATCGCATTGATTGTTCCCTGAACTTCTTCTTCCGAAGTCACCAATTCAATACCCATCTTCTGAACTTCTAACCATAACTCTCTCGGCAAACTTCTCATGAAATGTAATCCACCATAAGGTCTTCGACTTAAGGCATCTGCAACTTTATTCGCTTTACCAGGATGATAAAGGATCTCGGTTTCATAATCTTTAATAAATTCAAGCCACCGTCTCTGTCTCATATTCAGTTCCTTCTGAGTGAATATGTATTTCAGACTCTTATGATCTGTGAAAATCTTACACGGAGTCCCAAATAGATAATGGCGCCATAGTTTTAAAGCAAATACTACAGCAGCCAATTCTAAATCATGAACTGGGTAATTCCTCTCATGAATCTTCAATTGCCTACTTGCATAAGCTATTACCTTACCTTTCTGCATTAAAACACACCCTAAGCCTTCCTTGGAGGCATCACAGAAAATCTCAAACTCATTCTCGCTATCCGGTAGGGCTAACACTGGAGTGCTTGTCAACTGTTTCTTCAATTCCAAGAATGCCGCCTCACATTCAAAAGTCCACTCGAACTTCTTGTCTTTACATACCAGTTGTGTGATTGGTCGGGCTATACTGGCAAAGTTTTCTACGAACTTTCTGTAATAACTTGCTAAACCCATGAAACTTCGAACTTCATGTACATTTTTAGGTGCAGGCCACTCTATGATAGCTTTCACCTTTTCTGGATCAACAGAAATTCCTTCTTTCGAGACTACATGACCCAAGAATGAGACCTGATCAAGCCAAAACTCACATTTGCTAAACTTCGCATAAAGTTTTTCTCTTCTAAGCATGTTCAGTATTATCCTTAAGTGCTCCTCATGCTCCTTTTTGCTTCTCGAGTAGATAAGGATGTCGTCTATAAAGACAACCACAAACTTATCGAGGTACTCCTTGAAACATCTTTGCATAAGGTCCATAAACGCCGCAGGTGCATTTGTTAATCCAAAAGGCATAACGACAAACTCATAGTGACCATACCGAGTTCTAAATGCAGTCTTCTGGATATCTGACTCAGCTATTCTCAATTGATGATACCCTGACCTAAGATCAATCTTGGAAAAGACCTCTGCACCTCTCAATTGATCAAAAAGATCATCAATGCGCGGTAAAGGATATCGGTTCTTTACTGTTACCTTATTCAATTCTCGATAATCAATGCACAGTCTCATCGTACCATCTTTCTTCTTGACGAACAAAACTGGTGCACCCCATGGAGACACGCTGGGTCTTATGTATCCTTTTTCCAAGAGCTCATCTAATTGCTTCTTTAGCTCGGCCATTTCCGCAGGAGCCATGCGATAAGGTACCTTAGAGATTGGTGTGACTCCAGACATCAAATCGATGTGAAAGTCGACCACTCTCTTAGGTGGTAAGCCACATAAATCCTCAGGAAAAACATCAGTGTACTCTGTAACAACAGGGATACTCTTCAAGTCCTGCTTTTCTCCTTCACTTTCTGCCAAAATATAACATAAATACCCAAGTTCCTCTGAATAACCCTCTATTGAACTGCTACAAAGTGAGAACAACCTCTGACTTGGTTTAAGCTCTCTACCTTTGAAAATTACACAACTTTCATCCACAGACTTCAAACTTACTATTCTTCTTCGACAATCAACCTTAGCACTATAGGCTTTTAACCAATCCATACCCAAAATGACATCATATTCACACAACTCAAATTCTACTAGATCCGCGATTAAAATTTGGGGAGAAATCTCAATAGGGCAGTTTTTATAGAGTTTATTACAAGAAAATTGGGATCCATCAGAGATTCCGACTTTCAAATTTATGCTTACAAAACTAAGGGGAAATTTTACTTTTTGAAGAAATTTATGTGAAATAAAAGAATAATCGGCACCGGTATCGAATAAAACATAAGCTAATTGATTGCAAACTTTAAGAACACCAGAAATGACATTACCTTGAGGTTCACGTTCATCAGGAAACTCGGATTGACTTCCCATAGCGTACATTCGACCTACCACCCTCTGATTGTTATTAAACTTTCCTCCTTTATTTCCAAGTGGAATTTTATTTGGATTACCTCCCTTAGGACAGTCCCTAGTAATGTGACCTGGTTGACCACAAGTAAAACACAACCTTTTACCCTGACAATCCTCTCCATAATGTTTTTGACTACACTTGGGACACACCCAGATTTCTTTCTTCTGTTGTCTGGTCAAGTCTCTACTCCAGGTTTGTTTAACACTGGATTTCTGGTATTGATATTTGGGGCCCTCGGTTTTCAATTTCTTAGATGGGTACACTACTTGTTTCCCCCTCTCTCGGCTCAACCTATCTTTCTTTTCCTGAACTCTCTCTTGTTCTAAAGCACTGTCAAATAAATCCTGGAAGTCCCGGTACTTCGTAACATACTTCTGCAAGTTCAGATTTAGCCCTTCAAAGAACCTCGAGGCTTTCATTCGATCATTTGCAACGAAATCAGGCGCAAACCTAGATAATTCCATGAATTTGGCTGAGTATTCTAAAACTGACATTTTCTCTTGTGATAGAGTGAGAAATTCACCCTCCTTTCTCCTTTGAAGGGAGATAGGATAAAATCTAGTCCTTAATCTTACCAAAAACTCTTTCCAGGTTATCCTAATGTTGTACCCTTCAGCCTTCACGGTTTTCCACCACATACTTGCAGTGTCCTCAAGATAGAATGAACCAATCTTGACCATCAGATCCCCCGGACAGTTAACAACCTCTAGAACCTTCTCTATCTGGTCAATCCAGTTTTCTAGCTTAACCGGGTCAGATTCCCCATTGTAAAATGGTGGTCTATGCCCTCCAAGCCTTCTAAACAATTCACTTTCTTGGTCCAGTTCACTCTTACGATTCTGATCCTCCAGAATTTTGAGTAACCTTTCATTTGTCGCCTCCAACCTTCTATATTGAGAATCCATACTACAGCCTTCAACCTCAATAGATAATTGTCGACCACGGCCTCTAGGCATAGCGTTTATCTATTCACAGAAGGAAAGATAGAAATCACTTACGAACTCTACTCATAACATGATAGCGTAAACTTTACACTTTACTATTAATGGTTTAGTGTGCCTGGTCAAACTTACTTATACACATTGTTCACTCCTTCTCGTTTTATATATATATATTATTTTATTTTTTTGTTTTATACATGACATGTAAATAATCACACAATATTTCACATAAAATCAAGTAAATCCACCAATCAAGATTCAAACGAAAAATTCCCAAATTAACTTTAATATCCTTTAAAACTCCTTTCACCAAACTTCAAAGTTCCAAATTCATAATCCAGACTTAACTCTCGGCCTTCGGCCTGACTTTTACTAAAAGAGGATTCACAACATGTAAGGAAACTTCAAGATTTCCTTAGCCCATAAAAAACGCTACACATCACACATACAATACATAGTCACATTAATACCATCCGATTCTCAGAGGTTACACCCTAAGACACGACTACCGTGCCCTCTCGAATTTTCGAAATTCATTTATTTTATTTTCAAAAGTTTTGTACTCGAATATGAGGATTCGAGTACTCCAGAAACAACCAGGCTCTGATACCAATTGAAACAGCCCAAACCAGCGTAAACAATATAATAATATTGTCTACAAAGCACAGCGGAAGACTTATATAAGCCTGGGCTGAATCCGACCTGTGGCCCGATAGCCACAGCAACCAATATCAAAGCATTTTTTAAAAAAAAACTTTACATAGCTGTAATACAATTAATTACAAACCAGTTATAGACTAAGTTAATACATTATAAAATATCTAAATTCTTTTAAAATTTTTACAACACATGATTTGTCAAAATATCATGATAAGTTAACTTTCAAAAAAAACGATGTCCTCGCTATCGCAACATCTTACACAAAATAAATAGCACATCCATCCACACTAAGGTTGGCAACCTGAAAGTGGATCTATCCCCCATAAGAGATAGGTCCATAAAAAAAAAAAGGAAATAAAACTATCAACAATTGAATTGTTGAGTAACCCACAAACTAATACATTTATAAACAAGTCCAAGTTCTTTTAAATGACCGTCTGATTTTGACATAAATACGGTTATGAACCTTTAGTTCTTAACGAATTAAAATACGGCTATTACTTTATAAGTCAATGGCGAAACCATACGGCAAATGAGAAATATGATATCATTTGCGAAACAAACAAAACTTTATATACCAAACGTATTTATTCAAGACTCATATTAAATCAATAATTTAACAGCATCTTAAAACGTGGGAATATATGGACTGTCAGGAAGTAGGCTTGATCTAAATCCTGAGAACACGGGTGATCGTCATCACCGAAAATACGGTTCTTGCAAGAACGAAACGGGATCGGGGGCTCGAGACCGATCCGAATAACCATTACCTATTATCAAGCTATAGGATTTCACAATAATCCGGATATAAATATCCGTTGCCAATTCCCAAAAACGGACATTTTTCCATGTCGAACATTTCAATATAAAACAAAACAATAATTCAATTGATTTTCTTTGAAATCAACAATATTTCAAGACTCGTATTTTATAAATTAGTAACATACAAAACATGCTTTTGTAATCTCATTAGATAAATACAATATTAACATATATTTTTTTAAATCAAATATAAACATGATTAATTTTTATTAAAAATCACTTAATAATATTATTACGTAAACAAAGCAATCAAACCAATATTTTTCCATCATCATTTGAACATAAAAATACTGAAATTAGCTTAAAAGATATTAGATGTTTGTAGGTTACCTTAGATAATTACAATAATTGATGTTTGTAGGCTTGACGTTTGTAGGAATTAACTTATATTTTGGAAATAAATTTTTCTGATTTTTTTTTCCTTCCCTTTCTTTTTTTTTTTTTTTTTTTAACCCATGGCATGCATTTAAATAGGCCAAGATTAACCCACGGCATGCATGTAAATAGGCCAAGATTTTTGTTATTTTATTATTTTTCCTTATTCTTCATGGGCAAGAAAAATTAAAGTGATAAGGATAAGAACTTATATTAACATGCCATCTAAATAAATTAGGATAAGGCTAGATAGGAATTATGCCACCTAATTTAGTCTTTGCCGCCAACTTCCAGATTTTTAGATTTATTATTATTATTTTTTTTATTTTTTTTTTTTAATTTTATTTTTATTTTATATATATTTTTATATTTAATCATAAATTAATATAGGAAATAAAAACATTAAGTCATTGTAAGAAATCTAGCTATTCATTAAAATATGAGATGTGTAATACACCCATATTTTTCGTCGTATAATTTATTTGGTCCCTACAATAATAAAACTAACCTAAAAATCGTAGTAAAATTTTACTGTTTAGAATGACAAATTCATTTTACTTATTAAAATAATAAATTTTTAACAAAGACGTTTTATAACTGTTTCAGGTAGGGAAACTAATTTATCTTTCTCACACTAGACCTGATATTGCATATGCAGTTGGCGTAGTCAGCAGATTCATGCACAAGCCACAAGTTCAACATATGACTGCCGTAATGCGAATATTAAGGTATCTAAAGAGTACTAGTAGCAGAGGACTCCTGTTTGGAAAAAATGATAATTTGGATCTCCTAGCCTATACAAACGCAAATTGGGCTGGTGATAGGGATGACAAAAAGTCAACATCAGGATATTTCACTCTTGTTGGGGGGAATCTAGTCACTTGGAAAAGCAAGAAGCAGAAAGTAGTAGCATTGTCTAGTGCAGAAGCAGAATTTCGGGGGATTGCAAAGGGTATCACCGAAGTGCTGTGGATTAGGAAGCTTCTAGGAGAATTAAACTTTCCACAAAAAGGGCCTTGTAATCTTTTCTGTAATAATAAAGCAGCTATCAACATCTCCGGTAATCTAGTGCAACATGATCGCACAAAACATGTTGAAATTAATCGGCATTTCATCAAAGAGAAACTCGAGAAGAGGATCATCAGTCTCCTTTTTGTTCGTTCAAAAGAACAACTTGTAGATATTCTCACCAAAGCAGTTTCCTCTGAGACATTTGACAATGCTATATGCAAGTTATGTCTTGCTGAACCGTACGACCTAACTTTAGGGGGAGTGTAGGAAATCAGAATATTTTTAGGAAATCTGAATATTTTGTATTTAGGAATTATATTATTCAACATTTATTTTCCTTCCTAGATTAGAATGGTGATTAGTGTATATAAACAATGCTTATAATTCTTCATAAATTAATACAAACGGTATTCAGCCATAATCAAAACCTTAAACATTTTCCGCTTTTCAAGAACGACATCCATCAGATTCCTCGTCAAATTTTTGTTTTTATAGGGTTATATCGGTAATTTCATCAAAATTTTCCACCTGTTCTAATATTTGATCCACTTTTTGTTTCATTTTATTCGAATCATCAGAATCGCTTACAGATTTTTTTAGAATCTCAATATCGTGCGATTCCTGCAACATAATCAACTTCTCATTCACATTTTTACGCAAAACCTTAACAACATAGTCAAAATCTGGAATAGAACCAAGTTTTAAACGCAAATCCTTTAAAAGATTACAAATCATTATCACCATTTTCGCAAGATCAATTCTCTTACTCAACCCCGTATGGTCTCCCTCGAGAATATTCTCTATGGCATCAACCTGTCGCTTAAGTACTGGAATCTCCTTCACGGTTTTCCTGACGTGAAACCCACGAAACGTTTTCTGGATCCTAATTGCTGAATTATGGGTCTCTGTCTTTGATGGAATATAGTGGACTGGGATTGATCTAAGTCTGAACGTCCTCTAGGGCAGAAATGGCGTCGTATTAGGGTTTGATCTCATTAGCGCCCGGCCACGACGAGCTAGATTTTGGTAGAATGGTCGGAGATACGGAGGATTTATCATCTTGGACATAAATTATTATTTGATTCGAGTTAATTATAATTTGTGGGGAAGTTTTTGTTGTGATTAGTGATTACAATTTACGATTATGAATTGTGATCTTTGAGATGTGAGAACAAAGGTTAAGTAAAAGGGGGTTTTTTTATAAATTTTTAAAAAAAGAACAGATTTTTATAGGGAATATTTTCTATAATTAGCTAGTTAAAGATATATCTTAAGCTTAACTCATTAAAGTGTTTTTAATGTCTGTTTACGTTATTTTTAATGCTTACTTATCGTGTCCTTAGTGTCTACTTTCAATATCTTAAATGTCTACTTACATCATTTTTAATGCACACTTATAATATTTTAAAAAAATATAAAATGAACCGGCCTAATTAAAAATGGTCTCTCAAAGAAACCGTCTCTCACAAGAGTTTGTGTACTCTTGTAAGAGACCGTCTCTTTAAGAAACGACTTTAAAGTAAGAAGCTCACATTCTTATTTCCTCTTTAATTTGTATTAATTGGGCTATTTAGCCTATATATTTAATGCGTCTTTCAAAAAAATTATTTCCCACAATAAAAGTTAAATTTCAAAATTATATTGTTGATTGATGGGGTATTGTATTATTTTTCATTATTTTTTTATTTTATGGATGTTTAGATGGACAATTAAGCATAATTTTAGATATGATATCAAAAGAAAGAGCCGATAAACAGATACTACACAAATTTTAAATTTGGAGAATTTTCAAATAAAGATAAAAAAAATAACTAAAAAGATAAAGAGGGGAAAATATTTTTTTATGTAAGAGCAAAATTAATTGAGTATGAAAAAAATTACATGATGAAATAATAGAAGATTGAATGAATGTAAAAGCGTCAAGACAATTCTAATCTTATAAGATTAACATTTTGACATTATTATTGTTTCAATTTATAAATGGAGTGAGGAAAATATGATTTGCTTGGTATGAAGAGAAAAAAACTTCCATTCTAGCACAAATTAATTAAAGTTAATGTTTTAGGTAAACTAGAAGTGTTGAACAGAAGTGTAACATGGTACCTTTGATGCATGTGACGTGAAACACCCTAAGAATGGCCATGAACAGAGTAAACTAAAAGTTAGACCTTATGTACTTTTAATACTATTTAGTATTTAAGGCTTTCTATTTTAGGGCCTTATGCAATGTGTCCAAAACCTCCATTGAGATTTGAGAATGGTATAAATGATTAGCACTAGCAGAGTACTCTTACATCGTATTTCATCATTATGCTATACAAAAGACATCCTATGAAGTATAAAATCTAATATGGGCAACCCCACCCTGGCACAGACCCATCTACCTGAGTCAAGAATGGTTCTAGTAGTCCTTTACAATAGTCTCTACTTGGCAGAATGCGCCTCATAAGTCATGACTGATGAGGTTGAGCAGTCGACAAATCAGAGTAATCTTACCTCTGATGACTATTGAGGATCGGAATTTGGAGCAGTACTAGGGTTAGAAATTCCATAGTTTCCCCGATTAACTCGTTCAATCTCACTTAAAATCTGTGTAGTAATCTCTCTAGTTATGAGAATTCTATTTAATTAAAGCAACCTAACCCATGTTAATAATAACAAAGAAATTGTTTCATACCGACTCTTGGTATATATTTTTCCAACACGGGAAACTAAAATCATCTTACCATGTAATGAAAGCAAGAACCTAGATGATAATTCAGATCAAGAACTCATTCAAGGAACAAGACTCATGAATGGTACTCCATATTGAATGAAACATAAATAAATTTCTAAAGAAACTGATATTTGCACAAGAAGGCAGCCTTCTTTAAAGGAGTCGATCAGATCATTTTCATTCTCTTTGGAATAGTAATACCAGCCCTCTCCAAAACTTCTTTTGAAGCTTTCTTTGCTTTTAGTATGACTTCTTCCTGTGATAAGTGGGGTAAGTGCTTTTACATTCATATTTTGTGAATAATATGATTACAAAACAAAAAACAAGAGAAACCACCTTATGTAATAGATGAAAAAACTTGTATCTTTAGTTAGAAACTTTTTGGGAAAGGTAGTCTAGGATGATTTAGACATTTTTGACATTAATCAAAGCAAGGGAGGTTAAAGGGTGTGTGGCAAATAGCTTGTTGGACAATTTTCGCTTATTTAGGTACAAACAGATAGTTTAGTGGTCAAACCATCAAATGCCATTGTTAGGTAGATTTACTTGTTAAAACAACTTCTATGAAACCATCATCTTCAATATAACATGGTCAAATCAGTTGATAAAATTAAGCGGTCAAATCAGCAACTCCAATCAGGTATCAACCATTTGCCAAACACCCTATGACTTAAGATCAAATGTACGCTAGGTAGCATATTACAAACAAGGGAAGAAATATCCAATCATAAAGGCAACGAAAATTGCAAAGTGATCAAACATCAGGAAGTTCACAAATGGTCAGAGACCATGCTGCATTTGTACACAATTACTCTCCAACTAGTCCATTCAATTTGCACCACTTTCCATTTTAGTTTGTCTTATTGGTTTTGCACTGTTTTTTGGGCAATGGTCTCACTCTCCTTTTAATCTCATCTACAAACTTATACTCTCTCCATCTTAACCACTCATTTCTATCATTCAATTGTTTTTTTCCTTAATCTCCAACTCAATTTTCTTTTCCACTAAATTTCATTCATTTTGCAACTTTGTGCAAAATAAGAGGGACAGAGGAAGTGCATCTTATAATATCTAGCAAGCAATTCCTTAAGCATTTTTATTGCGAACACGTCCAATCTATAAAATATAGACTCTGCACACAAAAACCAGTCACAAAAGAATAGGAGAGAGGGAAATTAGCTACCTCATCCACATTCAAGATCTTCTTGTCTTTCATGATCCACTTTCCATTGCAGATAACGGAAACAATATTTTCAGTTCGTAAGCTATAGACAAGGCTGGAAATGCTGGAAATTTATAAACAAAAAAGTCACTCCTTTTTAATGACAAGATATTTCCTAAGGAAAAACATGATGTTCAACACAACTGCCTGCATCAATGCCAAAATATTCATATGATGTGTTTGGACTTTTGACGGATGAACCTTTATAGGGCTAGACGGCTAGTATTATTGTTCTATCATCACAGTCAAGATAATGCCATTTGCAGCAAAATAATTCGAAAGAGAAAGGAGAATGATTTTTACCAGTCATTAACTGGAGTCATAGTCCATGAGTGAGGATCAACAATGACAATGTCAGCCTGCATATCAAAAAGAAAGATATTTTTCCACCAAGAGGCTAGAAAGAGAAGGATAATCAATATAAGCTACTTCATGTGACTAGACTTGCAATCAAGTATTAGATCAAAATCATTGTGCAATGTACAGGCCTCCTCAATACAACTACATGTTTGAGAGGGAGGGAAAACATCATGATGTTGTGACTTTTGTTTCGGACAATAATGGACTATATTAAAATGCTCATTAAATCATGCGCACGTCTTATTTATGTAAAGTTGCAAATGGTGTTCGCTATCACGGGTCAATAGGAGACAACCTATTTGTTATGAATAAAAAGGTTAAGGTTGCGTACACCCATCTGCTATAAAGCCCACTTAGGTGGAAGTCACTTGATGACATTAAAGGGGTAATGGCAATTGTATAGTTGATCAGAAATGCAGGATATCATAAACTAACCTTCTTTCCAACTTCAAGCGATCCAATCTCATTGTCCCATAGAACAGTTCTAGCACCATCTATGGTTGCCATTCTAAGGACTACTTCAGATGGGAGAGCTGTAGGATCAGTTGTCCCAGTCACAAAAGCTTCATATCCTTTATTTATCAGTGAAGCTAGGTACATCTCATCAACTACACAGAAAGTAGTCTTGATATCATTTCCAATTGTAATTTTATGAAATGTTTGGGATTAACCATACAGAAAATAGAGTTGGAAAATGAGAGGAAACAAATTTTAATCATTAAACATTGCTATTACATTGATTTACACATGAAAAAAAGCAACAGAATATTGAAGCTAGAATGTCAGAAGATAAGATATAACCAAAGTCATTTGCATCTTAAATCAGTTCCTTTCCTAAGCTACATTTGGTACCTCCCAACTTAAACTCTACTTTCAAATTTGAGGTGCACTTGAGCCATTCATCATCAAATAAAAATGTAATAAATTCATGTAACATTTATGTTTTGTATAAAATGTTTCCTTGAAGAAAACCTTTGTTACCCGGACTCTTCACTTTATCTTAAGTATCCGTGTCGGATCCTTGACACTTGAACATGTGTATGACACATTGACACTTGGACACTTCAATTTTGGTTCACAATATTGAACTTCTTTTATAGTAGTTAATTTGGACACTTGGACACGTATCCGGGTCAAACATAGGTATTAAAGTCCGTGTAACATGGAAGAAAACAGCATTCTTATTTCTTCATTTCATTGGCCAAATGTCCTAAAAAATCAAATTATCACCTATAAGTGCTAAATTTGTCTGATCATCATTTCCTGAAATAAGTTAGAAGAAAAGGCAGCTCAAGCATTGAATTCTGGTATTAACAACAAGTTCAAAATCTTAATCTTAACTATAAAGGGTTGGCTACATGAACCAAAACAATGAGTTCTGGCATCACTAGTTAAAAGATCAAGTGATTCAATTCTAAAATTTGAAACAACATAATTTAACTAAAAATTCAAGCTTTCTTAATAAACAAGTAGAATATTGTAAACTATTCAAGTAAAACCATGGAAACTAAAGGTTATACCAATGCTCATTCTATTGTTTGATGGTGCACCATCTGTTCCTAGAGAGACACAAACACCAGCATCAAGCATTTTCTTTACAGGAGCAAATCCAAGCATCCGCATTGCAGCAGCAGGACAATGAGAGACTTTCACCCCAGCCCTTGAAAGATAACCAATCTGCTAGGGTGACAATAGATGATAGTCACAGATTATTGTTAAATATATTGGTGTATCCAAGTATTTAAGAATTATATTAAACAATTGGATGTCAAAAGTTGAGTGTTTTCCTGAACAATAACATGCAGCAAAGTCGCAGGCTGTGATGTCAGTCACAAGCTGTGGCAATTGAACAAGATTACAATCTAAAGGTAGTGCTAGCTCGCGAGGTGTGACCAGGCTACTGATTCTCTTCGTGTTCCATTGCTTAGTTTCGTTGAATCCTTCATGGATATTTGTAATTCATCTAATATAATTTTATACAGTTTTATTACAAAATACTATGTGGGAAAATCTCCTATCCAAAGTAATGTTTTGATTTTTTCAATCAAAGTGTTGATTGCCTAAAACATGGTGATGAATTGATGTCATCTTATTCTATAAATAAGAGACATGGACATTAAAATTGTGCAATTTTTTCTCTGGATATTTTTTGATATTCCAAAGAACAAAAGCATTCTTTATAAATATTTCTATATTTTACCAAGTTCATAAGCAATTATTTGTCTTACTACATTTTCAGGTGCTTGAAAGTGTTGAGCAATTGATTTTGTTCTCATTACAATTTTCTGGTCATATAACCCAAAACACTGACTGGGGGGTAAATGTTGTAGACTAACAATACAAATTCATAGAGATAGAACAACTTCAAGTGATATCCAAAATAATATTGATTCTCTTTTCATATCAAGTATTATCTATAATACAATTTCTAACTATAATTAAATGTAAAGATATGCAAATACGAAATGCTATTGTTGCCAACGGGTGAGTTATTGATGCTAATCTATGACAATCATGCCAAAGTGTTTAATTGATAAGACAACGAATTATTAAAACAACACCATACAACCTTTAAAAACATGATAAAATGTGAATATGACTCTATTACTCTTACTCTTTCTCTTATGAGTTTATAAAGTAGATGAAAAAATAAGCCAGCAGAAAAATACCTCATCGTCGTTGACCCAAACACTGTGGGCTGCCAATAGATTACTTTGTAAAAACTCAATTTTATCCAAAAACGTCACTGTTCCATGATCAACTTTTCGTGTGTCAACAACAACTTGATTCTCATATGGAATCTCAGCAATATGCTATACACCAAAAAGAAAAGAGGATACTTCAGGAAGCCACATATAATTAAATGGGACAGACATGTCATAAAGATGTGGGCCTGTGGCTTCTAATAAATTATTAAGTAGCGAAACCTAAACTATGTTGCTCATGGTATCAATTTGGAATAACTGCAACTCAGCTTAACATGTACTCTACATAGTTAACAAAAAGAATCATAATATTTAAGGATACATTTATAAAGATATGGCTTTATTTAAAAATATGATCTATACAGTCTACAGACATATTACATGCATAAGCTGTGCTTCACAATTCACACATATAACAGGCTATACCCCCTATAAGTAAACTATTATCATGTTGGTATGAAAAATACGGTGGTGCTACGAGGACAACACAATTAAGATACGAGGCAACAAGACTAACAGGGTATTTGGTGGTTGCTTTTTGTTTGTTGGTTGGTCAAAAAGACAAAAAAAAAATTGATAAATGGCTTTTTAGCGAGTTGTAAATCTAGCTTTTAAGCCAAAATAGAAAAGCCAAATGAAAGTTACTTTGGTTAGCTTTTTTCAAAAAAGCAACACTTCTAGCTGGTCAAATAAGCCAACAACCAATAATCATTTGCCAAACACCTCATTAATACAAGGCAACAAGAGTTTGACAGTTGAAATGACAGGAAAAAGCATAAAAAGCTGAACGAGGAAACTTAATTACCATGTGAATCCCAGTGTTCAATTCTTTAGCAAGGTCTCTAGTCTCCATTAGCAAGCGGTCAGTTGAGTTCATAATTTGCCGAATTCCAAGCCATATTCTAACTCTTCCTTCAGCAGTATCATGGTGCTTCTCAAAAAGTTCTTTCTGAGACTGAGAACTTATAATAAAGACATTAACTTTGATGAACATTTGCCATGTTTTATCTCAAAGTTCTGCTGTACTAAGTGCCCACCTGAATACACTGATCAGTAGTTTGAGCACTCCATGAAGCCGGCAAACCCTCACCAGAATCCATAATGGATTTTGTTAAACATGCTCGTAACCCAAGTACCTCTACTGCTCTAGCCATTCCAGAGACATTCTGCCCTCCTGCTTCTGCAAAGCAAGTCACCTAATTCAAGATAATAATCAGTACTTATGAACTTAAAACAAGGGAGAACTTAGGTCCGAGCTTGTCTAGGCTATGACTCAGGCCATCTGATTCAATACCTAATAGTATCATCGTATCAAAGTGTGTAGCATATAACATAAAAAATGGTTGTCAACTTCAATAGACGTGGAGAATATTCGGCACACCTCATACTAGTATCATGAATTCGCCCCAGAAGTCAAGGACATTGTACCATCAATACACAAGAACTTGAGGTTAACAATTTTTTGCTCTTATAAGAACTTTCGCAACCCTATAATCAAGCTTAAGATGAGACACAAGATAAATAGTCTTAAGCATCTTTTCAGGGGAAAACAAAATCTAAATTAACACATGCAGCCTAGGAGAACTTTACAAAATCATTGTTCCAACTACCTCAATTCAGAGCGGAACAGCATACAGCATATTTGTCACATGAGCAGATCTAGGTGCCCTCCTACGCCTGCACGTGAGGCACGTGAGTTCAACAAATGTTATAATTTTTATTATATTTTTATAGTAACTTTGCATATATGTTTTTGTATTGGATTTTTTCTTTATCTATTAGCAACTTGTGCTCCCAATGATTCTTTCTTTTTTTCTGAGTTTGCCATTATCTGAACATTTCTTCCTTTTCCAATCATAATTTGAATCAAATAATGAGATTTGTTGGTTGGATAATAATACCATCTTATATTTACCTTGAAATCAAACATCATTGAATCAACTGGTGTTGTATTAAATGCAAATCTATTTCTTTTTCCAATCACTTGAAAATTTTCTTTTTCCAATCATTTGAAAAACAGTGAACCGTTCCCTGCATTCCTAATATGCAAATTTTACCACATCAAATCACTTTAGCAAAGGAAGGAATAACCTAAATTCCTAATCTAAGTTCAAGTGGGCTACTCCACTGATTTGATTTTGGTTCAAATCACGGTATTCTCTTATGATGCATACCAAGTACAAGAATCTTAAAGATCATAACAGCTTTTTAATTCAAGTATTCAACCCACTTTGCATTATAAGGACAGCCAAATATTGTAGTTATGTCACATAAATAACTATTGTTACGCATTTGAATTTTAATTACAAAATTATATTGTGAGGCAACAATTGTAACCTATCATCTTAAGAATTTGTTTGGTGAAAGTAGTTCTTTTTTCTTTGTTGGTATAAAATTTTTGTTGGTAGTACTGAAAAGTATCAAATACAATGTCTCGAAACCTAAATTTGGTGACTTTTGCAAATTGTACCATAAAATAGAAGGAAGTTTATAAGTGCTTGCTACTTGTACGACTTTGTCTAACTCAAGTACGTGGGAGTTTTATGAGTAGATTATTGTTATGAAACTATCATAACAATTTGGGACTAGGAATCACACAGCGGGTAATGTTCTCCCTTAACTTAAAACTAGAGATGCCCATATTTGACCAGATTTATCGATTGGACATAAAATAACCCGCATATTTAAATTAAATTATATGGTCAAAATATTTACATACACACTGAAAGTGAAATTGAATGAACCAAAATATCATAATCGAAAGTCTAAACCTATCTGAACACCCTAAGGTATATCTCTACTTACTTTTTTTTGGCAGTTTGTACACCTCTACTTATGAGAATAACATTTAGGGGAGTTTTTAAAAATAGCAGATGGGATGATTTTAGCTTATTTTGACGCAAATAGACGGTTGAATGGTTAAACCATCTAATGCTAGTATTTGGTAAATTAGTTAGTTGAAACAGTTTGTTTTTGAACAAGTTGCAACGTGTTCCAAATTAGCTGGTCAAACCAATTGATTAAACCAGTTGATCAAACTAACCACTTCAATCACTTACTTGCTATCGTTATCAATCATTTGCTAAAACACCACCAAAAATCAGTTTGATTGATCAAAAAACAGTACTCCACAATTAAAGTGATGAATAAGAATTAGTGTAAAGAAATAAGTACTCCGGAGTGAATGAGCTCAATTCCACAAAGTAAAGTAGAAATGAATGAATCTTCCTCAGTCAAATGAGACTCATAAGGCCAAATCCGATGATGCAACCAAGTAATCAGATCAACATCATCCGCAATTCCTCTCCCCAACTGCTGCGATGTATGAACATGCGTATTCACAAACCCTAAATTATCAATCACCACTTCCATTGTTAATAAATCAATCAAACAAAAAGAAACAAACTGAAAGACTATATAACATATTATGGACTACAACCATAAATTTAAGGTTTTGATAGATGCCCTAATTATGGTTCGAATTTCATTCACTATCAGCTTAAGGTATTAATTAAGTTGATAAGCAAAAGTCAACAGAGAGAAATCGATGAAATAACGAACCAGGGAGTAAGATTTGGCCATGGAGATCATGAATCGAGGACGAGGCGGTAACAGAGCTATGGATGTGAAGAATATCATCGGATTTTCCAATTGATATGATTTTATCTCCTTGAATGACGATGGCGCCATTTTCGAATACTCGGAGCTCACAATCCATGGTGACTATCATGCAATTGTAAAGGATTGTAACTTCCGAGGAGCCATGGCTGTTTCTATTAGCCATATTTGCTGTTGAATCCATTTGTTGAAGATGTGTAATGTGTTGGTTGTTCTTTCCTTTGTTTTGGGTAATACTCCATATTTTAACTACCTTTGTGTTGGCGGGTGATATATTTTTTATTCTAATTTTCTCTTATAGGAGTATATGAGTTCCACATGTTCATTATGTAATACAGAAAATTCTAACAAACTACCTATTCTATACTTGAATTTGCAAAAAACTACTTTATTTATTTTTTTTTGCAAAAAACTACCTTATATAATACTTTCTTTTGCAAAAGACTACCTCTAAACGGATTTGAGAGTTTGACCGTCAAAACTAACCTTTGACTATCACGTGTGACGCACGTGACCCTTTAATACAATACTCCTTCCTCATTTCAGAACTGTTCTTCATTTTTCTTCTTCGAAAAAACCATTTCCTTCCTCTTCTTCTTCGAAAAAACCAGTTCTCTAAGTTCTTGAATTCGCTCCCTTCTTCCTTGAGCCATCTTCTAGCTGAAGCATCTAACTTTTAGAGGTATGTAGTACTACTCAATTAAGGTTTTGTTCTTCATTGTTGTATTTTATTTTGTCTTTAAAATTGAATTCGTTTTACAAATGTGCCTCCTTTGGCTGCTGTTATTTTCGTATTTAATTTCCTGTTTTTATCTTGTAATTTGTTAATTGATTATTGTTGTGTGTGAATAATGTATAATGGTTCCTAAAATTAGATAAATCAATAACATGAAGAAATTGAAAATCTGGAAAAAAGCAAGTACTTCGATAATGCAGCATTCTGAGTTGGCAACTGAGTTGGTCAATGTTAGGACAGATGAGGTGGAGCTTGAAAGATATGATGTGGCACATGAGGTTGTGGATGACTTGAAAGATATGTAATAGTTGTGCATCAAAGTGATATGTGTTCTGAATCGTGTAACTGCTGTATGTAAGCAACATGCTGTATGTGCTGTTCAGATCAGTTTGAATCAGTTCCTACTTAATACCTGTATGTGCTGAATCATTAAGACATATGTGTTGTGCTGTATGTAATAGCTGTATGTAAGCAAGTTGATTCATCAAGTGGAATGTGTTGTGCATCATGTAGTTGAATCAGTGTTGAGTATGTACTGCACTTGATCAAGTGGATTGTGTTGTGCATCATGTACCTGTATGTAAGCAAGTTGATTCACCAAATGTGTTTACAGCAACCACAACAATTACAATGTAAGTTTGGGTGCTGCAAACAAAGTAAACACACCAAAACCAAATGTGTTTACACAACAAATCAGTAGCAGCTACCATGTAAGTTTGGTGCTGCAAACACACCAAAACCAAATGTGTTTACACAGCAAATCATTAGCAGCTACACAGCAAACACCAAACAGCAAATGAGCCATCTAATTTTCATACACACACACAGCATTATTGAAAACCAAATGTATTTACAGCGAACATCAGGTTGCTTAGTCTTGAATCAGTGCTGAAAATGTTAGAAAATAAAAGCTTAATTCATTCATTCATCATGATCAACTTACAAAACACAAATCACTGTTACAATTGTTCTAAAAAAGGTCCTAAACTTCAAATACTAGCCTTCAATAATACAACAAACACCAACAAAAAACAAAAGAAAAACCCTAATACAAAGCTTGTAATCTGATTTCCATGCTTCCTCTCATTCATCCATTTCTTCTTAATCCTTTTAATTTCTGAAATTGCTTGTTCCTTTTCATGTTCCAAGCAACAAATCCTTGATGTCAAAATCTTGATTTCGGTTGCCAATTGTCGCTTCTCCTCCACAAGCTTGTTAGTGACTTCTCTTTGCCAAACAGCCATTTCAGGTTCATCAACCCATTTAAACTTTTTGCATCCCCTCCAATTTGTATCAGGATCATAAAAAACGCAAGTCTTAAACCTTCTTCCTGGATTTTCCTTGGTCCATGAAACCCTCCTTGCAAAGGGAACTCCACACCCACATTTTTCAAGTATCGAGTTTTGGGTTGAAGAAGAAGAAGACATTACTAATTATCTCTAAAAAATTTAAGGTTTTTCAAAGGAGAAGGGGAATAATTTAGGGTATTTCGAAGAAGTAAGGGAATAATTTAGGGTTTTTCGAAGAGGAAGGGGAAAAAATTAGGGTTTTTTCAAAGAGGAAGAGGAAGACAATGAAGAACAGTACTGAAATGAGGAAGGAGTATTGTATTAAAGGGTCACGTGCGTCACACGTGATAGTCAAAGGTTAGTTTTGACGGTCAAACTCTCAAATTCGTTAAGAGGTAGTCTTTTGCAAAACAAAGTATTATATAAGGTAGTTTTTTGCAAAAAAAAATAGATAAGGTAGTTTTTTGCAAATTCAGGTATAGAATAGGTAGTTTGTTAGAATTTTCTCTATGTAATATTATTGTCTCATTTAAATTTGATATATTTGTCTATACATAAATTTATTTATAAATATTTTAAATTATGTTTAATTAAAAATTATAAAATATTAATACTAATAAAATGCAAATCGATACAAATCAAATAAGATCAACTTGACTATATTTCAACTTATAGATTAAGTATAAAATATAAATTAAGAGTGATCAATGAAGAGTATAAAAAACCACATAGGATTAATAGTGAATAAGAGGGGAATATCGAATTATAGACGATCTCTAAATAAAGAATTTCTATTTTCGTATTATAAAATTAGACTATTTTACTTATACTTCCTTTGTTACCCAATACTTGTTATATTTTTTTTTGTACGTAACTCAATATTTATTTTCATATTACATATCTTTATTACCAACTTTACTTATTTTCATCTTATTTTCATACAATAATACCAACTTTTACTTATTTTCATGAGTAATACCAACTTTTGATTAACCATGAATAATACCAACTTAAGGGATGTTTCTCTAGAAAATCTCTAACATGTTAAAAATCAAACTATGGGAGATTATATGACAAAAAATTTAGTAAATTAGTTAATAAACTAAAGTTGGTATTATTCTAGGAAAAAAAGTCCTTAAGTTAGTGTTATTCATGGTTAATCAAATTTTGGTATTATAACGGAGAAATTAACAAAATGTTGTATTATTCACGGACATTTTTCCGTTACACAATACAAAACTAAGTTTTAAGAAGAAGAAAACAAAATCCCTTAAAACCATATTATTTTTTAGGCAAAATGTTAAAAAACTACCTAGTATATATCCCATTTTGCAAAAAACTACCTTAAATAAAAATTTTTGCAAAAAACTACCTTATATAATACAATTGTTTGCAAAACACTACCTTATAACGGATTGTGGCCTTTGACCGCTATCTTTAACCGTTGACCCGCATGTGAGACGCACGTGATGCATTACTGTATTTAATTTTAATTTTAATTTTTTAAAAATTTTTATTTTTATTTTTATTTATTATTATTATTATTATTTTCTTAAAAAAAAAATAAAAAAAATAATAATAAAAATTTAAAATAAAATAAAAATGAAAAAAAAATAACAATAATAATAATAATAATAATAACTATAAAATAAATAAAATTTTTTTTTTTAAAAATTTAAAATAAAATTATATTTTTTTATATTTTTATTTATTATTATTATTATTATTATTATTTATTTTTATTATTTTTATTATTATTATTATTATTTTTTATTTTTTAAAAAATTAAAAAAAAAAAAAATTAATAATAATAATAATAAATAAAAATAAAAACAAAAATTTTAAAAAAAATAATAATAATTAAAATTTTAAAAAAAAAAAAAAAAAATAATAATAATAATAATAATGATAAAAATAAAATTAAAATTAAAAATAAAAATAAAAAAATAATTATAATAATAATAAAAAAAATATAAAAAAAAATCAGTTTTTTTTAAAATTTTTTTATTTTTATATTTATTATTATTTTTTTTTATTTTTACTTTTCTTTATATTTTTATTTTATTTTAAATTTTTATTATTATTTTTTTTATTTTTAAATAATATTAATAATAATAATAATAATAATAATAATAATAATACTAATAAAAATAATAAAAATAAAAAAAAATAATAATAATAATAAATATAAAATATAAAAAAAATAATTTTATTTTAAATTTTTTTAAAATTTTTATTTTATTATTATTATTATTATTATTATTATTATTATTATTTTTGTTTTTATTTTTATTTTATTTTAAAATTTTATTATTATTATTTTTTTTTATTTTTTTTAAAAAAATAATAATAAAAAAAATAAAAATAAAAATAAAAATAAAAGTAATGCATCACGTGCGTCTCACATGCGGGTCAACGGTTAAAGATAGCGGTCAAAGGCCACAATCCGTTATAAGGTAGTGTTTTGCAAACAATTGTATTATATAAGGTAGTTTTTTGCAAAAATTTTTATTTAAGGTAGTTTTTTGCAAAATGGGGCATATACTAGGTAGTTTTTTAACATTTTGCCTATTTTTTATATTTATTTAGGGCTATAATCATCAACCGTGCATAACCGTGCATTAATCTCAATCTCAACATAATCTACTAATGTTGGAAACTTGTTTGTTCTATTGCCCATTGAGTTTACTTCAATTCAACCATCTCATAACACAAATTTGACATTAATGTTAATTATAGTACTATTATTAAACTGTTTAATTTAATTCAATTCAACCCATTTGATTTTTAAGACTTCAGTTCAACTATATTATTAAAGGAGTTGAGTTTTTCAATCTATTTATACAAGAAAAATTTCTAACAATGTCACTAGTTCTACTACTAAAGAACACTTAACAATGTTAGTGATGAACTGATTTATGCTACAATAAGAAAAATCGCTAATATTGTTATCATTTTTATTTTATGTAGGAATCTCAATAATGTTTATATTTTCCATATTGTAGTATAAAATCAGTTCATTAAAACAAGAAAAATAAAATTTATTCGTTTTTTTTTTTTAAATTATCTAACAATATGTGAGATTTTAATCACAACAATAACATCGGTAGTAATTTTAAACTTTGTTTTTCTCAATGAAAACTGATCATTAAACAGTAAAGTGACAAATATATTTTTTTGAAATAGTTAGAATTTTTCTCACCATAGGCGTTATTTTGAAAAAAAAAACAATTATATATTGCATTACTATTTCATAGAGCTACAAAAAAAAGGAAAATTTGAAAAAAATAAGATTATTTAACAACTTAATTCTAAAAACAAGCTCCGTGAAAACTTATTTCCCAAAATAAGCGTCCGTACATCCAAGCCTAGCCTCGGAAAGAGTCGCTGTTAGTAACAGCAAAAGTGAAAAAAAAAAAATTAAAAGCCCAAAGTCGCTGTTAGTAACAGCGACTTAAAAAAATATTTAAAAGCCCAAAGTCGCTGTTACTAACAGCGACTTAAAAAAAAAAAAAATTTCCAAATATTTTCCTGGGCCAAGACTCACATAACAGTAAGCCCAAAGCCCATTCACTTTAACCTTCAAACAGTTATTTAATATCAGATGAACTAACTTTAAAAACTTGTTATTGTTTGATTAATCTTCCGATGTGGGACTATTTTCTGGAACACATCAAAATAAATGAAACCAAAAATTACCTGAGGCGGTTTTCTGGTAAAGAGTTTCCTCAAAGAGGATTACCCCACTGAGGTACTGAAGAGCACCGGGAGTGGTGAAGAGAAGCTCACGAAGAGCCCTCCTGTTAGGCTCTACATTCTCAACATTGATGCTAGCAAAACGCTTTCCAATGGTTCCAGTTGACTCGTCAGCAGCAAGGATACCCTTGCCTGGGGTAGCAATATGGGCAGCATTGGCAATGAGCTCATCTGAAAATGATTCAATTAGCTCAGATTACAGCTTTCATGAGATTTTTGTTCTAGCTTTCTTCGATAAACAGAGCTCAATGCACGCAACAGGCAATAAACAAAAAGAAGCATCAAACGGGAGATGAAAGACTTTAAATGATCATAGAAGTTTCAAAAACAAAAATACAATCTAATATTGCACAAACATAAAAAGAGTGAGCACATATACTGTAATTAACTTCTGTTAGGCTGCTAGCACTCACTTCAACATTACCAAATACAAATGAACTCAAAAATCCAATTCCTACAACCACTTGTCTTCCTTGTTTGGCAACCCTCCATTATTGACAATCAATATGCACTGCTCACGAGATCAATTAAACACGTATTCAATAGGAGGAAATGGGGGGCAATGAACGGATTGCATTTCCTCATTTGGATATCGATAGGGCAAGGGAGGGTAGGGAATTGAAAGGAAAAACCCACAGTCCCACATCGGAAGATTAATCAAACAATAACAAGTTTATATAGTTAGTTCATGTGATATTAAATAATTGTTTGAAGGTTAAAGTGAATGGGCTTTGGGCTTGCTGATATGTGAGTCTTGGCCCAGGAAAATATTTGGATATATATATATATATTTTTTTTAAGTCGCTATTACTAACAGCGACTTTGGGCTTTAAAATTTTTTTTTTGAAGTTGCTGTTACTAACAGCGACTTTGGGCTTTTAATTTTTTTTTTTTCACTTTCGCTATTAGTAGCGACTCTTCCCGAGGCTAGGCTTGAATGTACAGACGCTTATTTTGGGAAATAAGTTTTCACGGAGCTTATTTTTAGAATTAAGTTGTTAAATAATCTTATTTTTTTCAAATTTTCCAAAAAAAGTGTCATAATTTGTAAAATCTTTGGGCTGGTTTCCTTATAGTTATGGATTAGCAGTGATTACAAGTGGGCCTTTTGAATCTTACTTCATCTGACGAAAACCATATAGCAAAAAAAGAATTTTAGAAAAATTTGAGCGAAAAAATAAAAAAAATTAATCAAATAAGCGAAATTCTAAACATTTCCCAAAAGTAAGCGTCCGAACCCTAAAGCTGTGCTTTGGAGCTGTTCGCAGTTACTAACTGCGAACAGCTATAAAAGACAAACTAGCTGTTCGCAGTTACCCAAAAAACACAAAATAGCTGTTCGCAGTTAGACTGCGAACAGCAAAAAGACAAAATATCTGTTCGCAGTTACTAACTGCGAACAGAAAAAAAAAAAAAAAAAAAAAAAAAAAAAAAAAAAAAAAGTTCCTGTTCGCAGTTAGTAACTGCGAACAGCTATTTTGTCTTTTTTGACTTGTTCGCAGTTACTAACTGCGAACAGCTCCAAAGCACAGCTTTGGGGTTTGGACGCTTACTTTTGGGAAAAGTTTAAAAAATCGCTTATTTGATTATTTTTTTTTATTTTGTCGCTCAACTTTTTCAAATTTTCGCAAAAAAATATAGTAATTAATTATACTTTTATGATTGGATTGACGGAAAGATCAAAGGATCAAGTGAAAGTCAAATTAATGATTTCACATTTAAAATAATACTTACCGATTCTTTTTAAATGTTTTAATTGCTTTTTAGTACTATTTATCAACTACTTTTAATTTACAATTTATTTTTAATTTATAAATTAAAATATGGTCAAATCGGATTTTGTTTGATTAATCTCAACATAAAGTGTATTAATATCTATTTTTTAGAATTTTTAATTATGTATAATTAAAGATATTAAAGATTGAATTAGTACATTGACAAACGTGAAAAAACAAATAAGACATTTAAAATGAACAGAGAAAGTAATATTTATTCTCCAATTGAAATAAGATAAAGAGTTTTTTTTAAAAGAAATGTAAGGGTTTGGTTACCTATCTAAAATTATTTGAAAAGAAAATGTAGAATACTATTAAAGGCTTATAAGAACAAAAGAGTTGGTAACAACTTATATCTTATATATTAAACCAAAAGAAAACGAATATGATCAAAGTTGACTTCTTTTTTCCTCACTAATTCTATCACTAAAGTCATTGTGAGATGATTTTATAGTCCATTAGGATTAGTGTTGAGTTGGTTCCTTGACAAGTAGAAATTACGATTGTCGATAAATTTCATTGAGTTAGCTACATATATGTTAATTATTTGTCTTCTTTACTTTCTAATATTTTATTTTAAGATTGTAATTTTATATACCTTTTTTGAAATTTTGAATTCATATATGAATTTATTTTTTCTATTTATTTTAACAATATATTATTCATCTGTTTTTTAAGTTTCATTCTAGAACAATTGCAAAAAAATTAAGATATTGAAAAAAAATGGTGTAATATTTTTATTATTATATTATGATTGATTAAACTGGTAATAAGAGAAAATGAAAGGACAAAGAGACAAATTATATGTACTATCTCTATTTCTTTTTAGTTGTCTACCTTACTCTTTGTACATATTTTAAAGCAAATTTTAAACCTTAATAACGATATTTCTAAGTACGCATCATAAAACATTATAAAAATTATATATTAAAAAATTTTATATCAAGAACTTACAAAACTAACAACATCCTAGAATATATTTTATTTTTAATAAATACTTCAAAATTCTAATTTAACTTTCTCTCTTCTATAATAGACAAACTTGAAGTGAACAAATAAAAAGAAAACGGATAGAGTAAAAGATATTATATTATTACTTTTGTTTGGTATGAGAGGAAGTATCATTATTATTTTTATTCATATGACATTAAAAGATAAACGATATGGGCCTAATTGTAAATAAGTCAAGTTCATAAAATAATTTTTTTATCTAAATCAAACAAAATATAAATAGTAGCATATAATTGTCAATTAAAAAAGTAATGAAATTAAAAAAACAAAAAAAAGTTTTATTTCTTATATCCGCTTAAATTGTTGAGTACATATTCTTTCGCGGAATCAAGAAAAATGGAGTGAACAAGTATCCAGCTCTCCCATGCCACCCTTGAAATATAGACCACATAGAGTGCACCAAAATGTCAAGGTCATTTTAAGGAGTAAAACAAATAAATAAAATTCATACATCATTATCGATTATAGATTTGTACATTGATCAATCATTTTTATTTGGGTTTGTGATCGTAATCGTAAATTTATGATTGTGACTGAATAATTTATTGTAGAAAAGTATATTCGCATTTAGAGTAATTTGTTGTACGAATGAAAATGAAAAATATAAGACTTTTAATGTTAGATTTATAGTTGATATTTTGTCTGAAAGTTTAACTTTATGCTTGTCCTATAAAGTTAATTTTTCTTTTAAACTTTGATTAAATTTAAGTTATTTTTCTATTTTCTTTTCTTGTAAACAAACAAAAACTTAAAATTCTCTCTAAACAAACATTATAATTTTCTATAAAAAATTATGATGCATGTTTGATGAACAAGCTAATAATTCTTGATTCGTTTGTAGTAAGGACTCATGGGCAATTGGGTACCATCTTCACATGACTATATTTGTAAAAATTATAAATGTATTTTGCATTAAATATACTTCATCTTTTAAATGATAATTTTAGTATTCATTCGTCCAATAACATACATAACCAACGTAACATAATAGTTTACCAATTTGTGTATGTGCTTGTTTTTCTACAAGTATTAGTTATCAATTAGTCATGAGTCATGACTGATTGGTACATTTCCATAGCTAAATTGTGCAATTATTTCTTTTTTTCTATTGAGGAGCACATAATAAATACATCACATACACTACAACATAATTTACTTTTAGTGTTATATATTTAGTAACATGTCATCACTTTAAATTTATATTAGTATACACAATGGATTTAGTAACGTTTATTATACCCTTCAGCAGTATAATAAAAGATCATACTAATGCTTTTTCGCGACATAAAATCTAGTGATATTTCTCATGAATGTTTTTATAGACTATAGTAACAATTATATATGCAACTAAAGGCCAATTAACGTATTACTAAATCACTTTATAAAATCACTTTTTATAGTGAAACTTAAAATAAAACTAATAATTATTACATTAAAAATATAAATTAGGGGCATTTTTTTATGACACTAAATTTAATGTTGTGAAAAATCAAATTTATTATAGTAATATCGGTGGAATATAATTCGCAGCCATTATATCGGTGGAATATAATTCGCATCTATTAACTCTTTGGAGTTTGGACTATGCAGTGAGTAAACCCTGGATTTGTGATTTAGCCCGCAAAATACAATAAACAGTTAACGCATCGTGGATAATCAGAGTTTATAGCTTCTGATGACATTATAACCTTATAAATATAAATGTGTTTTCTTGCATACATTTAAAAGTATATTTATAGTTTAGTAAAGACAAAAATAAGTTTATGTAACATGCAGAAGATAAACATCATACATTTGTATCTTACAATCCCATCATAATTGCTAGTAATGATTTTGGACAGTACATGAGATACATATCACTTCAGGCGCAGCTCAAAAAAACAAGCTTATGCCAATTTAAGAGCAAGAAAATAAGATATTTTAAGCTCTTTTTAAGGATTTTCATAACTTATATATATATATAGTGAATGAATTCAAGAGATCAATCTATCAGATGGGTTGAGAAGGTGGTAAGAACTACGATTCCTTGGGAAGCCACACCTTGAATTGGTATTAGTTTGATCATCATAATCATCATTACCATCCATTTCATACAAAATCTTGAGGAATATGTGGACTTCACAAGGTAGTAACAACGGACCATCACTTTGAAACCCATATACTGATTCCGCTTCTTCAAGTAACATCCTAAAAAGTGGATGATTCGTGCACTCAATTTTGAGCACAAATCTTTGTTTATCGGGTCCCACATAGACCGATAAACAACCCTTAGGTGATATAAGACCTACCCGCGAGTTGTTCTTATTGGATCCGACCAACTTTTCAACTCGCGGGCTGAGTGGGGACGTAGGAAAAAAGGTTGACCAAGACTTGCTCTTAACCATAGGACGGCGACGTAATGGTGTTATTAAAAGGGAACAAGTTTGCGGTTGACCATGGTTAAATGACTTGCATCTTTCCCATGTCTTCTTCAATATACTCCCTTTCTTCTTCTTTTCTTGCAAGCACTCCATGTTCTTTTTTGTAACAAATTAGTTACAAAACCTTAGAAGTACTCAAGCAACCGAAGAGAGAATAACTAAGAAAATAATTTCTAGCTAAAATGTCATATATGAAGAACAACAATACCTCTTGGCTTAATTAGGTGATAAATCTATAAGTCTTTCCCACCCAAAAAAAATTTAACACTCCGAAAACAAACCTTAACACACACAAAAAGTTAAATAATACTACATATACATCATACAAAATTATCTAATCTGATCGTAATTACACGATAATTAATTTGAAATAGAGTAAATCTTTGTAGAATCCAAGTATAACAAAGAGGTTTTAGATGATCTAGGGGATTAAGATGGTGGATTTGAGGTATTTAAGAGTGGGGGAGGGATGAAGAGACATGAAATGGGACCAAGAGCATGTATATATATATATATATAAATAGTAGAAGAGGTAAATGGAGGAAGATATTGGTCCTAGCTTGGAGCAAATTAATTCACATATAAGGTCATTGGTGGGCCATTGGTGACAATGATGTTGAATAAGGCTGTTTATTTGTCAACGCTTGAATTGTCCATTTTCTTTTGGGGTATCTACTTTTTATTCGACTTTTGTATTATTTGCCTTTTCATGTAAATGAAATGAAGTGAGGAAGATTTTGTAATTGTTTTTGTTTCTTTTTAATGAAGTAATAATATATTCTATTAATTTAAGATAATTTCTATTGGATGTATTGAGAATGTTGTCATTTTTAATGAGCCAAAAGAAAAAATAATGTATGTAATCTTGAATGTTCCAGAATATTCTTTTTTTTTTCTTAGGTTTTGATTTTAGTAATCATACCACATACCCCTAGTTTTATTCCAACTTCTCTTTTAAGTCAAAAATTTTAAATTCTCATAGGTGAATATTAATTTGATTATCGCAAATTACTGGTTTTTCCGTAAGACGCGTCCATATTAGGGCTATATAACTCAATAATGGAAACTTTTAGCATAATTAACTTTTTGTATGGACTCGTCTCACGGTGAAATGGTATCATACAAGAGAGGCTGATTAAATATATAATGAAATATTTATAAGAAATAATATGTAAGAACAAAATAAAAATAAATAATGATTTTTTATTTTCTCTATATGCTTTACTTTTTTAAAAAACTTTAGAGTAAATATTAAGTAATTAATTTACAACAAATTTAATAAAATTTAATTTTTTTGGTTTTGTATTTTTAAAAGTTCTATATAATCGAGCATTTTATATGTGCTCAAAATTAATTTTGATAATTAATAGGCAGCATTATTATTTCTTGAACATGTACAAATGTAATTAAAAGCTTTAGAAATTTACTAAGACCTAATTCAGTTGGACTTAAAAAATACTATTCTAAGCTATTGACTTTCAAACTTAATTTAATTTAGAATTGACTCCTCTAAAAATTTATAAATTGTAATTTGGCACCTTGAACAGGCAAATTCTAGCTAATTAAGTTAGGCATGAATTATTATTTATTTATTTCAGATTAAAATATAAGCAAAGATGCTTATTAGTCCCAGTCTCCCATTACATTTGTGGTCTGCATTCACCCTGTGGATCACCCATGCATGCAGTCTATATACATCTAATCAATATATTTTGATGACATTGATTTTTTTTTTTAAAAAAAATGACGAGTTGATACTTGATCGCATTGAATTTGTCAAAGAATGAAATTGCGTATAAATTGGTAATTAATTCTCACCCACATTTCTTATATAAGACCGTCTCATCATAATACATTATGTCTATATGCGCACTGATCAAGCTGGCTCCCTAGCTCTCAAGTGAAAGTATTGACATTTTCAAAAGAATTAAATGTTCGAAATGACGTGCTAAAAATTGAACCTAAGACCAACAAAGCAAATAAATTGTGTTCTTAATAAACCAAATAATATGCTATCAAACTTCTTTGATCATAAATATGTTCAATAATTAATTAATATTCTCTGCTAAATGCTAAATATATGTACATAGAAGCACTAGTACTGAATCACATATTACAACCACCCATTAGTAAATTTTATTGAGAAGAATGTATTTTGTTTCCCAATGTTATTATTGAAATAAATCATAGAATGTTATTTTATACGATTAAATTGAAAACATTATTTGTTTATATATTTTTGATTATTTTAAATTTTTTTATTGAATTATACTTCTATTTGTATTGATTGTGTGCTCTCACTGAGTTTAAGCCTTAAATTCACCATTAGATCAAGATGGACTCATACAATCAGCTCATTCATCCAATTGAACACTTTATAATCGTAAATGGTTACTCTACGATTATACATAATTACTCTAAGGTTATAATTGATCATTTCAAGATCGTAAGTGATCACTTTAAAATTATAACTAATTATTTTTAAAATATAAATATACATTAAATCAGGCCAAACATAGTTGATTTCATCATGAATTTGAGAAATTTTTTTATCCAACAATCAAATAAGATGGACAGAAGTTCATGTACTCCTATAGCCCTATTATGTAGTGCTTGTTCATTGTACTAAAAACATTATCCTACAGTCTATTTAATAATTTTTTAAAAATTAGTTAATAAATTGAAATGTAATTGAATATGACATACTTTATAACTGTTTATTAATTTTTTTAAATTATATATTGAGTCAGCCCATATTAATTAAGTCATCTCTTACTGAGATAATGTTGATGAAGAATTTGTAGGGAGAAAATCAGTGGCGATTCTAAAACTCACAGTCAGTAAGAGAAAATATTACTTGTAGTAACAGGAAATAATCCAACAAAAAATTTAGTCTAAACTGCAATTTAGAAAAAAAAATAAACTATAGCTTTTTATGAATTTTGAGTTTTTTTAAAAGTAAATATGTTGGTGATCGTTGCTGGTATTGTTGTGGTGGCAACATCACATTCGTAGAGATGAGTGTTGATGGTTCCGGTAGTTGGGTGTTGGCGTAAAAGAGTGGTCTTTGGAGGTCTAATATTTTTAAAAAAGTTTAAACACGGGCAAACCTAAGGTTAAATCCCGTATATCGTTATACGATTCAACAAAATTATATCTTGCTTTACATAAAAAGTATAAAATGTTGTTTGAATTATAAAAATAACTCCAATCAAAATAATAATAATCATTAAAACACACTCACAAATGAAAAAATTTTAAATTAAGAAATAAAAACTCACAAATGTATAATTATTTTGGAAATTTATTATGTAGTAAACAATAATAAATTTAGAAAACATTTAAAATAAGACAAAAAAATTATGGATAACTCACAAAAAATAAGTAATTATTTAGTAACTTTTAAAAAAAGTAATATTTTTTATTGGACAACAATAAACCAACAAAATTGAGCTGCTAAGAATGAATTAATTATTAAAATCAATAAAACATCATGAAGGGCTTCCTGGTTCAGTGGTAGAGTGTGCACCTTGCAATTTTGAGGTCGGAGAATTGATTCCTTTTAGAGGCATAATTTCTGATGAATTTCTATTTAATTTTTTAATAGTTAGTGCCCTCATGCGGGCTTAGATCCGCTTATAGAGAGGATAAGAGACCAAACTTCACATGCCCCCTTCTTTCACGGGGAAGAAATTAGCCAAATGGTAGATACGCTGGTGATCTTGCAAAATTTGTATTGTTTCGCATTTTTCCGATCAAAGTCAATTACTAGCTACTTTTTTATTTACTCTATAATGAAATAATTGCAATTGATACTAATATGTTTAGTGAAGACTGAAGAGATTTTACTATTAACAATAAGTATAATGGAATAAAGAATGTATAATATTTACAAGAAGTTATTTCTTAAAAATTTAAGTTGATGGTTAAAATCTCAAAATGTGTTATTTATTCTCCATACAATGTAAACTATTCAAATCGAAATGAAGAGTGAGTAAGAATCGATTTATATCATATTGACTTTAAATAGTATGTAAGAAATCAAATCAACCAAAAATTTAAATAAATTACAATTATGTGATATGTTATATATGATCTATCAATATAATCTATCAAATTAAATATAAAGACCGATAAACAAAACACCTCACAAAAAGGACATTTAAGAGAGGGTTCCACTAAATGTAATGTAAGCATACCATTAATCTATGTAAAAAAACTAATGGTAAAACTCAATTAATTCGTAACCTTTTTAATCACATATCACACAACAACGCTTAAACAAATGCATCAAGAATCCCCTTGATGTATGTTAGAAATGAAATATAAATGAATTTTTTAAACATCTGAAGAATTTTAAATATATTATATTATATATAATATATATAATTTATTATATTTACTTCAAAAAGAAAAAAATTTATACTCCCTCCGAACCAATTTAGTTGTCCCATTTCCTTATTTGGCAAAGTCTTTTTAGTTGTCTCATTTCTATTTTTGTCAATCTTTTTTTACCTAAATATCCTTAGTTCACACAAGTAATTACGAATATACCCCCATATACCTTACTTACCCAACTACCCTTCAGGCCTTCACTACTTATCCTTCACTACTTACCTTTTACTACTTACCCTTTATAATGGACCCCACACCATCCTTAATAACCGTGTCCAAGCAAATGGGACATCTAAATTGGTTCGGAGGGAATATTATATTTTGGCAAGAATTAATATTTAATACTCCCTCCGTAACCTAATATTCTTTCCGTTTAGAATATTTTATTTTGAAGAGGAAAATTTGATTAACAATTAATATTTAATACTCCCTCCGTTTCCCAATGTTCTTCCCTCCGTTTCCTAATGTTATTCCCGTTTAAAATATATTCATATGAGATGTCGTTAGATTTGAATTAATGTATACTTTTTTGTTATATATTTTTTATAATTTTTTATGATGCGTATTTAGAGATATTAAGTCTTAAAATTTACTTTAAATATTGTGCAAATAATAAACGAAAAGAACAAAAAAAGAACAGAGGGAGTACTAAATAGCTATCAATATCCTGCAATCTCAATACTACTATTAAAGTTGGATAACTTTTAATTTAATGTATTTATCAAAGTTGGATTATTTTTTAATTTAAATATAATTTAGAGATTAGTTTTAAATGTCAATCAGTGTACGTGAAAATTCCTACCCCTAAAATTCACTATTAGTAGAATAATTCATATATATATATATATATATATATATATATATATATATATATATATATATATATATATATATATATATATATATATATATATTCATCTTTCACCATTATCAATATACCATTTTGATCAATATTTTTTTCTTTATATATACTATATTGATTGATTGATGGTGTCAAGTGTCAACCCTTATAATTTTCTCTTATTAATAATATATAAATAATATAGTTTCAATATTATTTTAATTGTTGATGGAGAGGTAGTATGCTCGTGCACATACAATTTTTTTAATATATACTTGTATATTTGAAGTGTATAAGTCATGAGAAGATGATAAGTTAAATAAGGGTATGATAAGAGATTAAGAGGTGGCATGCCACAGGGCAAAAACCAATATGATTATGAATTAAGACTTAAGAGCAAGGGGATCTTAGCTCTTAAACTAAAAGCTAATTATTGTCATTTGTTTACTTTTAATTCTTGCCGTCGGTTGTATTTTTTTAATGAATTATTTGGTTTTGAGAGGCAACTATCATTAAGAAATTAGAATATTAAATTTTATTTATTGTTCATCATGAATATACGTCACTATAGTTCCTAATGTCCTCGTGAATGCCAATTGGATTGCAAACCGTGTATCTTTCTTCTAAAATAGTGTTTGTTTCCAATTAAATATATAGAAAAATTTAATAATAATTAAAATTTTAATATTTAATATTGTCATAGTAAATAAAATATAATTATTGAAATTGAATTCGCGTCTTCTCCTCAACAAAGAGGTATCTTACTATTGGATTATATCCACATTTTTTTTAGATCATCCAATCTGTTAAAGTTAACATGATAAACAAAATTTGGTGCATTACACTGGTAAAAATATTTATTATTCCCACCGTTTCTTTTTGTTTATCCACTTTAAGTTTTTCCACTTTATAAGAGAGAAATTTAAATTTGATTTTTTAAGTATGTATTTAAGACAAAATATATTCATATGAGATTTTGTTGGATTCGTCTTGATGCAAAGAATTTTAATATATGATTTTTACAATCTTTTATTATGCGTACTATGAGATGTCGAGATTCAAAATTTACATTGAAATACGTAAAAAAGTAAAATGAACAAAAAAAAGAAATAATAGGATTATTAAGTTAACATAATAAATAAAATTTGGTGCATTACACTAGTATCAATCATATTTTGAAAAAGAATCTATTTAGGGGTTTGCATTTAGAGTTTATAACTTTGTATTAGAAGAGATATAAGTTAAAGCATGTGAAAATTATTATTTTTTTAGTAGATGAGCTTTTTAATGTGAACCTTGTTGATATGGCATTTTTTTTTACTAAACGAGGACATGAGGTTTCAATATTAACCTTGTTTATATGGCAAAGTGCAAGTAATAAGCAACTTGTATATAAAAATTTTCTTACTCATTATGTATCATTTTCATAGTGATAGTTTCACGGACAAATTTATACTCTTTTTCGATTTTATCCACTTTTGTTTTTATTAAACTCATTTATTATTTATTTTATTCGCCATCTGTAAGCTAATACTTATACCAAAAGATGTATGTTTAGATTTTCCAAAAGATTTCAATTATAATATATACAATAAAATTTAATTTTTGTAATACAAGTTATCTATGTCGGCTCTATTGTGCGACAGCGGAAGCAAAGTCGATAAACAATAATGAAACAATAAGAAATTCAATGCAAACAATATGAAAATGACACAAGAGATTTAACGTGGTTCACTATCAATGTGATAGCTACGTCCACCGGCACCGACATCAAATAATTTCACTATGATCGCAAAGAATTTACAAGATGAATTACAATCACACTCACAAATTATAATGGCTCTCTTGTGATCTCTCTCAATTTGTGAATCATAATGCATTAACCCCTAAGATGAGAGTTTATATACTAATGCCCAATAAAAAGAAGTTATTACATAATAAACATAAAGTAACCGTCCCAAAAGACACCTCCCGTGAAAAGAAACCGCCATTTCGCGAGCTTTGTACAACTACGCGAGCCGCGAAATGGAGACAGAACACACTCTGCGCCCCGCGGACTGAGGCAGCAGCCTCTCCGCGCCCCGCAGACCTTCTCTTTGACCCATACTCATCTTCTTCAATGGTGCTTGCTAGTTTGAGTCACCATTAACAACGGGCTCATACTCCATTTTAATTCATCGTTTAATTTTAAACAACTCTACCTATATCTCTTGACCCTAAATATTCAAGAGATGGAAGTGGGGTATGGGGCTAACAATGGCCCAAAGTAGACTTGTCAAGTAAATATAAACTCTGCAAGTTTGGGCCTGAAAGCAAACCCGGCCTAATATTCGTTTAAGCCCGCCCGTTTATAGATCTAGTCTCAAATCTCAACTAATCGGCAACCGCCTTTCTATTTAGCCAAAAATTACGAGGGAAACTTGAACTCATTTCATCATCAAATCACTATTCACTACCTAAGCCGTTTCATATCCTTTATCCCACTTACAAAACCTTCCCCAAACAAAAATCGAAATAACAAAAACCCTAAATTTCTCCCGGGAAACAAACGACGAACGAGATTTTCATGAACAAAAATCGAGATTTTCTACCTTAAACCCCAGTGAAATCGATTGCTTATGTGGCTTAAAACGAGGGTAATCAAACTTAAACAATGATATCTTAAAAACGCGACGGAGGACGTTGAGTTTTTCCGACGCTTTTGATGATAAAAATGCGTCAAAAAAAATCCAGATAATTAGTAATGTTAACAATGGTAATGATGATGATCAACAAGTCCAAGTTGTTTTACGAGTAAGGTTTCTTGATCCACTTCCTCCATTGGAGAGGGAATTTGTTAATAGTATGAGTGATGATGAAAAGGTGTTGCCTTTGGATGTTTTTGGTGGGTTTAAAATGAATAGTTGTAAGCAGTTTTGGAAGGCTGGTGATAATGAAGCTTCTGATGTTCTTGGAATACAAGTATACAACCTTCTACTTCTACTCAATGTGGTATCTTTCTATTTATGGGGTTTGATAATTTTTTGCTATGATTTTTTGCTGATTAAATTTGTAGTATGTTGTTAGCTTGAATGAAATTAAAGTAAAAATATCTCATATTGCTTCACCGTTTAATTCTCAATTGAGTGTTTTATTTATTATTAAATATCTATTTGTTTTAAAAAAATTATATTTCTCTTTGCTATTATTTTATAAGGACAAAGTAGTATACTCCATTGTTTGTTTTATCTAATTGTACAACATTTGTTTGATTACTTCTTTTCATTGGCAGATACAAAATATCAATTATGCCTGTTTGATTAATAGTACTAATTTGATGGTAATAGAAGTTTAATCATAAAAAAAATATTTTTATTCGTAATTTTTAATTACCAATTAAATTCTAATACCACATGACACATGTTCAAATGGTAATACATTGGAATAAATTTTATGAAGAAAATGAGATTGGGGACAATAGGCATGCCAAGTGGAATTTTAGGGTTGAATGTATATAATCTTAACAAAGAGGTTAATTCAATTGACTCTTATTGTAAACATTACTAATAACTTCATATGAATAAGTACAACTTATTTAACGAGTTATTTTTATTATAGACTATAATGTAATTTAAAATCAAAAAATTTAGTGTTTTAGCTCAATTAAAAACGGACAAAAGTTGCTACAATATTTTTCTGAAGTTTTTATTTGTGTTTAGCCTCATATGGTACTAATATATAGGCAAATTTTAGCTGATAATCTTGATTCTTATTTGTTACGTTTGTTCATATTCATCCATTGTTTATAGACTGATACTTAATATTCTCATGTTATTACTCGGAACCTATAGCTTGAGGAGGCCAACAACAAATGTGTAAACTAGACCTAGATTAAGAAGCTAGTTCTAACTCTAGGCCAACAACAAACTTTTGGATCTTGACCGCTCAAAGCAAATACAAACAGGTTGTTAATGTGGTTGTCAATGTCTTAATGATATCGAGGTAAGGACACGATACACCCCCGTCTTTACCATTAGATACAGCTTGGGTTAGGCATGTCATGACTCATGTCCACCTCTAGCTACATACATATGGGCATGCCAATCCTTCAATTTTATTATTACTTATTAGTTTTGAGGAAAAAAACAAACTTATGCTGTGGCTTGCAGATCATCTAATGCGGTTTGTGTGCTCGTGTTGTAAATTTGAAAGTGACTCACACTACACCACTCAATTCGTTATTGTATGTGATTCGTCATGAAACTACCAACTAAGCATGTGACTCGCTTCGACACGACCCACGACAACCGAACTCAACACAAATCCATGTCTACCTCTACATCATCGTAGTATGATAATAGTACTCTTACAAGTAGAGGCCTAGAGGTAACCATAAAAATTGTGTTAGTGTTGGGCCTTCTACGTATCGTGCTTGTCGTGTTTTGTGCCACATCGTATTGTGTCAAGTTGTGTCATGATTGTAGTGTCGTAACGTGTTTGTCCATCTAAAAAATGAGGTCTAAGCATAAAAATTATTGTGTTTGGCCGTTTATATGTGATGTCTAGTGTGCTTCGTGCTAAGTTATGTCGTGAAGGACGTTGTGCCCTTTTTTTTTTTAGGTATGTCTTGCTTGAGCGGTTCCGTACCAACCCGGCCCTCTGGCTAGAGGCGAGATGGGTAAAAATAGAAGGCAAAAATCGGCTTGGCAAAGGTGGCCCCACAAGAAGAAGTAATCCAGTTCCCAGACCAATGAAATTGGTCTCATCATCTCTACTTTATCCACCAAATATTATCTTCCATTCATTTTCTTTTAATTTTCATTTCCTCTTCAAAAAATCAAAATTTTGATCTTCTCACAAACAACGAGAGGTCATCGTTCTCTCTAAAGTCTAAACCATCAAAACCTCCATTTTCTTCATTTTCTCCCACCACACTCTTCTTCATTTCTTATCCTCTCACTCATCTCTCTACATTCATCAACAATGGCGGCACTGCGAAATCCAGTCGTGTTACAATCAAATACGGCTACAGTTGCAGCATTATCAACATCATCCACCGCCAATTCTCCAAAGCCATTTTCTCTCTCTTTCTCTTCTTCTACTGCTACATTCAATCCTCTCAGGCTCGCTACTTTGTCGTCCTCTAAGTTCATCGTTAAACCTCGTGGTGGTGGAGCTCTTGGTGCTCGCATGTCCGATAGTCCTGCTGGAAGATATGCCACTGCTCTAGCTGAAGTTGCTAACTCTAACGGTACTCTTGAAACTACTGCCTCTGATGTCGATAAAATTGACAAGATTTTCTCCGATGTGCAGGTATAGTAGTGCTCTATTTCATTTCTACTTTCGAAATTTTAATTTCGTAAGACTTCTAATTTTGCCATTGTCCATCTCTGTATACTGTGAATATTAGTGTCGAAGTACTCGAATGAAAAATTAATAATTCCGTTATTTTCATATGTTTGTAAAATTTTTTGATTTTTTGGTGTAGCTTTTCAATACGTGTGTTTTCTGATTAATTTTTGCTCATTGTGAAGTTTCTGCTATTTCATTAGTCCAGTAAATGCGTTTCTGCTATTTCATTATTGCAATAAATGCGTTTCTGCTAATTCATATGTTTATGATAAATTGCTGATTACATAAGTTTAGTGGTTACTCAAATTTTCAGTTAGGAAGTAGTCATATTAGTGTTACCTAGTTCACAGATCTCATTGTAGATCAAGTTACCAGCCCATTGTAAGTCATTTCGGAGGAATTGGCAATTCGTGCAAGAACGAGTTAATATCAAGTCAAATTTGCAGGACTTCTTTCCGATTTCATGCATTCAAATAAAGTGTTAATTTACATGACAGTTTATTATGTTGCACTCAAACTTAGTGATGTTGGTAGTATGATGCTAGCTTGTAACAATGTGTTGATGTAGGAGTCAGTACTTCTATGCTCATTTGAATCCAAATTTGACTCCTTTTTGTGCTTGTGATTGGAGCAGCTTTTTATTAATCTTGATCATACTGTGTATTTTTGTGTTATACAGGTGTATTCCTTCTTTGCGAACCCAGTGATTTCCACTGAGAATAAGCGTCAAGTGTTGGATGAGATTGTTGATTCTTCAAAGCTGCAGCCACATACGGCTAACTTCCTTAATATTTTAGTTGATGCGGATAGACTTGAGTTGATTACGGACATAGTGAAGGAGTTTGAGGTGGTCTTTAATCAGATTACAAACACTGAATTGGCAGTTGTCTCTTCAGTGGTTCCGTTGGAGGATGATCACTTGGCTCAAATTGCCAAGGGTGTGCAGCGATTGACAGGGGCTAAAAATGTGAGAATTAAGACAGTAATTGATCCTGATTTGGTTGCTGGGTTCACTATCAGGTATGGTAATGGAGGTTCAAAGTTGGTTGATATGAGTGTCAAGACACAGCTTGAGGAGATTGCTGCTCAGCTTGACTTGGGTGATGTCACACTTGTATGAAAGTAATTTTCATATGCCATCTAGTAAATTTGGTTCAAAAATTGTCCTAAATTAAGTTGTGGGATTCCGCAATTTTGAAACTATATGTATTTTACTGTATAATTATCTTAATGACAAGCAATTCTTGCGGTCATCCTTCATTTTTTCTTAATATATTATATATCTGATCCCAGAATATATAACAGGGTGTCACATGTTAAATACAAAGGTGTATAGTGGTTTGCAAATTTTCATCTTCCTTGGATATTCTGGATTGTATTTCTGACTTCGTCTTCATTTGAAGTTAAGGCGTTGAGAATCAATGCGCTGTGGAAGACAAACAACCTAAAATAGTCTCAAAGGTTTACTTCAGTATCTTTATTGGTGCCAAATATTTTCTTATTGAAGTTTCCATGTTGCTCATCATGCTTTTGATGTTGGACACTAGATATAAGTCTAGTAATCTTGTATATATTTGTTATCATTAATGAGAAATGGCACGACAAATATTTCAAACATTTCTTGCAACATTTCTGATGCACTTTTTTTGGAGGGAAGTGCTTGTTTCTTTTTTGTCCGTTAGATGTACATTTATGGAAGATAGATCCATATAGAAGTTGCATAGCATGCTTATGAATGTGCTTGCAATTCAATTTAGGTTTTATGTACTGACACGCTATTGAAGGGATGCTAATTGTAGTCTTTCTCATAGGAGATAGTTCCGCCTCTTGTATTGAAGTTTAACTTACTGTTTACTACATGGTTACGTGTGTTTGTTCTCGCTTGAGGTTAAACCTAGTTTTATGCTCGTGAAGTTGTCTGTATATTGCGGAGATGCTTCTGTTTTATGGATATACTGCAACTTTTATTGCAGTTACTCCAGAATATGAAGTTACAAAGATGTTATCAGGCTCAGTTAACAAATCATTTGATGAATAGTGCTATGCTGAAGTCTAAATCTAAAGTTATCTTAAGTATAAGTGGTTTTGGTACATGGAACAGCCAAACAAGGTGCAGGAACACTGGCACTTTCGGAGCCATAAGACCGTAATTCATATGATTTTATGATCTTCCTGTTGGTAGTATTTGCAATTGTAATTGTTTTGAAACTTTGTTTTTGATCAATGTATGAACATTATCTCTGGTTACGGATTAGGATTTTGAATCACACTGCTCTGTGATGATGCCTTTTGTTTTCGTAATTGAATATCCTGACTCATATCACTTTCAAACTGCACATCTGGTGCGCTAACAAATTTCTGCAGTGCTTACATCATTTTATTGATCCATTTCCGGTTCTTGAAACTAAACCTCTTATTTAATTAAGTTATTTCATTATACTACAAAATTAGAATTCTTGTCTATTTCTTCTTTTCTTTTTGGTAAAATGCATCAATTGTACATTTGTATTTATGTGTGATGGAATTAAACACTTAAGGGATCTCTTTGTAGGTTGGATCTCGCTTTCACCGCTGTAAGTTAAGCTGATTACTGTATGTATGTTTCTTGTAGTTATTGCCACTATGTGTTGTATTTTCTGTGTTATTTTTTCGTATTGGCTGTCAATCAACAACAGTGCGAAAGTCTTAATCCTAAACATTGCAGAAGAACAGTCAATGACCGAGAAAATTATTACTTCTGCTGTATTGGCTGTAGAGATTTCGAATACAAATAGATTGCTGTATTTATACATAAACCCAACTGTACATAATATATTTCACATAATAATTGTAACAAGGAACAATATATTTATATAACGAGAAAAAAGAAAACCTGCCTTACGGGTTCTTCTTTTGTCGGTTTGGTGGAGTAAATGGAGGAATCAATGGCGTCCAAGTTCTTGGATCTCGTATATCAAATGCTGGTGGTGGTGGTGGAGGAGGAGGAGGCTGAGATATGAACGGAATGTGAGGTATCCATGTTTTTGGATCTGTGGGATTGAATGATGGTGGAGGTGGTGGAGAATTAAAGAATGGTGTGAATGGAAAAGGTGAAGAGGGTGGTGGACTGGAAAATGGGAATGGAAATGGTAAAGAGGGTGGCGGACTTGGGAAAGGAAACGGAAAGGTTAAGGAGGGCGGTGGACTGGTAAATGGGAATGGGAAGGGTAAGGAAGGTGGCGGACTGGTAAATGGGAATGGAAAGGGTAAAGAGGGTGGTGGACTGGTAAATGGGAATGGAAAAGATTGCAAGTTCTCAGCATTTGATATAGATGAAGTTTGCTTACTTTGAAGCAAGGGTTTAGAGGAAGTGGCTGATAGTGATGATTTAGCATGTTTACTGCACAAAGTGTTGTTCTTTTTACTTGGTCTGAAACTCAGAGGAGTGAAACTGTAAACGCAAAGACTCTCTTGTTTAGACTTGACTGAAACTTCTGTTGTTGTGGATTTCAGGGTTGGAACATTGCAGACTGGAGATGAGCTTCCTATCAAACTTGCTTGACAAAAGGATTGGATCGGAGGACCATCAACACAATCCACCCCATCGACAGCCGGTATTTCTAGCTTATACACTCCATATACGTCTGTCGTCCTGTTAACCGAGAAGGTTATCATCTCTGATGTTTTTGGCGCATGTGCATTGAATTTGCATTGTACATGTACATCTGCACCTGGTATACCAATAGACTCCCATTATATTTAGTTTTCTTTGCAATAATTTGAATTCAGTGAATTAGGCTGTGTTTTGACAGCAGGAAAAAGATATCTAACGTTCTCCATTATCTCTAATTTGGTCTGAAAGAATTGAAATCAATGTTCTTAGTGAGTTTGGAAAATATTTCATAATTAAGGTAAGAATTTGATGATCTACTCTCCATTTCTTTATTCTTTGTAATTTTTCTAGTATGTGCCACTCAAATGAATAATCTCAAAACCTGAACCTGATTTGTTGATCAGTACTCCATTATCCTATTAAAAACATCAATTTTACAGAATGCTGTTTTTCAAACCAAACACAGCCTTAGTGAAAAGTGTGTGGTCTAGTGGATTAGCTACTTGGTAGTTAGTTATAACAAAATTTACCTGGGATGAAATAGCTATGTCTCGAGAAGCCATTGTTGAGGCATGTATCGCAGTAAACAGCACCTACGACAGTGATACGAGAGCTGATGAGTGGTGTCGATTGAGCTAAAAGTTGCAGAGGGTGAATGGAGATAACTGTTAGGAGTAGAGAGAAAACCACCATGTCCATGGAAGAAGACATAGAAGATAAGTTGCAAGTATAGAAGGTTCTAATGAGAGAACATCCTAACAGTTAGAACTTAGAAGAAATACAGAACACAGAAGCATTAATAGCTTCAGGATGAAAGAATAAGTATAACTCTTTAAAATAAAATTTGTAGATCATCTCTTATGTTTTCTGCAGTAATGTGCCCGTGAATTTTTGTTGGTAGGTCCAAAATACATGTTATCACCATGAAGGATGCTTTTTTTCTCCAATTATTTATTTTGTTTGTTTTAATCTCCATTCACTTCAAACAAAGACATGTGAAGAGGTTATTTGGAAGATTGTGTAAATTATTCCATCTCATTTCAAGTTTTGTTTTAAGAGAATCACGGGTGTTTGGATTTGTCTCTTTGTTTCCTGTATAAATACTATATCATGCTTGGATTTGGGTTTCGGTGGCTGAATTTTCTCTAATTACTGCTGTTAATTGTTTATCGTAGAACTCGTTCGTCTAAACAGAATTCAGGGTATAATTTGTAAATCGGCTACTTTTGGCGGCCAACACGGGTGGTTTGCAGGTGTGGCCTAATATCTTGGTCGTTGCTGGTGTGGCATCATCTATAATGTGACCGTGTTGTAAAGGTTTATACGTTTGAATGAAATAAGTTGGAAATATTGTCCATTGTCTTCTTTGTTAATTATACATCTTCTCAGTAATTTTAAACTTGGCAGCACAAATTGGCAAAACATGCAAGGCCTCACAATGTGGTGACTGCACTAGCGATTGATTTACTGAAATGCTGGTTGAACATTAATTTGGCATAATAATTCTCCCCCAGCGTCCTTGAAATTGCCACGTACGTTCTCTTTTACTTTTCTATACCTGTAAATTTGACAATTGGTATATTCTATTCTTTTATCTTATTTACAAATTTATTTTTTTCTGTTAATCTCATTTTCATATTTTTTACGGCATTTTATTTTTAATCTTTTTATCCCACACACTATAATGCAAAGTGTATAAAAATATTACACAATGCATGTCGATTCATTGACTAATTCAGTTATTTGAAGTACTTATTAGTACACCTACCTGTCATCCAATTGGTATTATTGCTACTCGTATCTGTTTCGAGAATAAATACGTTTGGTCCGTGGCCTAACCGAACTCTGTATTTCATTTGAACTATTGTCCAATAGTGTTTTGGATGTCTTATAGTAACATTTACTTGTTTATTTATTTAATAATTACTATGGTGAAACTACCTAAGATAATTACTATGGTGAAACTATTTAAGATAATCCGCTAATTTTATAGTTGATCTTGACTCTCATAACCTCTTACTTACCTTGCTTGATCACCAAGTGACCAACTTTCAAAATTCTAAAATAACTATCCACTCGTCATAATAACCAATCATATTTTCCCCTCAAGTGTCATGATACTCATGGAATCCCACCTATTTTCTGAAGTAACTCCTTTTTTATTCTTATAAATAGAAGCAGTCATTGCCATTTACCCCCTAAGTGAAAATACTATATTGAAACTCTGTCAAAATCTCTACTCACCATCATTTTCATCAACTTGCGTCCACGAAAGAGTCACATTTCACTTTCAGTTTGTTGACTGTTGACTTTGATAACACTTTCACTCTTGGTATTTTAAGTGTCTCTTCCACTTCCTCGTTTCATTACTGAAACATAATTTTTTTTTGTTTATGCAAATTTGAAAATTGGTCGGACTTTGTATTATGTCTGCCTTATTTAGGTGGATATATATATGGTACGAATTTGATGGGTATTGACAAAATATTAGTATCAAAAGTTTTACACAAATTCTTGTGAGAGACAGTCTTTTTGAAAGACCATATTTAATTGGATCGGCCTATTATATATATTTTAAAATATTGTAAATAGGCATTAAGAATGATGTAAGTATACATTTAAGATATAAAAAGTAGGCATTAAGAATACGGTAAATAATCATTTAGGATAATGTAAGTAGGGATTAAGATTACGATAAGTAGACATCAATCTTTAATGGGCTGGACTTGGGCTATGTCTCTTAAAGAGACGGTCTCTCAAGAGACTAGTTGAAAGTTTTATCCACCATAAAATAATAGTCTTTCTCATTCAAAACAAATTATCCATTTGATTATTTTGATATTATTGATCGCTCACTTTTAGTTTTTATTTTATTTGTAATCTAGATGTTAAAATATAGTCAAGTAGGACCTGATTTGATTTATGTCAATATAATCAATACTAATATTAAATTTTTTTATTTTTAATTATGTACTATTAGAGATATTTAAATTTAAATTAGTGCATTAAATAGAATGCAAAAACTAAATGGAAAATTTGGTGTATTTTGGAGGGAGTAATTAAATAGATGGTGAATATAAAGTCTTATGTGTCCTTATTCATCCATCCTATCTCATACCGTCAGGCGTCAGCCTAATACCCCTTGCTTCTTATCTACCCATACTGCTCTAAAATACTTTTATACATACGTCGTTTAATATTACTTGCAATATTATAATATAATGCATCATTTATTTATTAATTTTAATTTGTGATAAATTTTTAATCTATAAATTAAAATATAGTCAAGTGAAATCTTATTTTATTCGTTTTAATGTAAAGATTATTAATATCAAATTTTTATAATTTTTGTTATACATAATTAAATACTCTCTCCAATTTTCTAGTAATGTCCCATTTGGTTTTTAGATACTATTCACCTTTCACTCTTAGTTTGTATTTAATTATTAATCTATAAGTTAAAACATATTCAAGTTGAATCTTATTTAATTCGTCTTAATGTAAGAATTATTCATATCAACTTTATATAATTTTTAATTATGCACTATTAGAGATATTAAGGATTGAATTAGTGCGTTGAATAGAATGTATAAAGCAAAATGAGACATTATTAGTGATTAGAGAGAGTATGTTAAGGATTGAATTAGTACATTGAATTACTTGAAAAGTCAAATGGTTCAAGTATCTTCAAATAGAAGAAGTATGTCATTTGACTTTATCAGCCTGAGTTTAAAAAATTAAAATTCTTAATAGTCTAATTTAGGTACAATTTTTTTTGCTCTTTGATATAGTATATAACAAGAGATCACACGAATAATTAGTTGATAACCATAAAATGTTCCTGGAAACCAAAGCGAGGTAGTTCATACGCAGACCATAATATGTTAATAACTGTTCAGCACAGGTTTAGCATGGTTGTCAGGCCACAAAACAGGTCAATGTTGTTCCGTAAGCAGAAAATACTCGTGTCTCGTAGCATAGAATCTAACAAAAAAAAAACAGCCGACGAAAAGCTTAAACATCAAAAAATCATAAAACTGCATATTTCGAGAATCGGGTAGGATTTCGTATCATTTTTCAAATAATATTGTAAAAATCTGATTTTCAAGTCTCTCTAATTCTCTTATCCTACCATGTAAGTAAAAAAAAAGGTTGTGTATGTCCAGGATATTAAATGAAATATTAAAATATTTCGTATGCGTGTCTTATTGATGTTATATGTCCCATATTAATAAATTAACTTCATCCATAGCTATATGGTTTTTTCCAGATGGTATTTCCTTGATATTCAATTTAGATATTAAATAGTAGATCAAAGTTCAGCAGGGTGTGGTAGTTTATAAGAGTACATTTATAGTATGAACTAAGAAAAAAATAAAAAAGATGTAAAAAATATTTTAATACTTTATGAGAATTTTGGAAAAATATAAATGACATGAAAATTAAGTTAAATGTGTGAAAAAAAAATTAAAAAAAAAGTATGATCATTGTCAAAACTCAAAATAAAAAATATCTTAACTCAATTTCTTATCACTCATAGAGGTAAGTGTAATTCTTAACTCAATTTCTTATCACTCATAGAGGTAAGATTACTATATTTAACAGTTTGAAATAGTAAAATATTCTAGTGAATATTGGTGATGCAATAAACATCATTTACAAATCAGTACCGACTCTCATAATAATTCATGAAATTAGATTTTATTAACATCAATACTATGGATGATTTTTTTCCTTGGAGAATTAAATTACAACCCTCTTCTTCCAAACACACATATCCACATTTCATGCTTCCAAAATTGTGTGCAATATTTTTTGCCTCTTTAATTTAATGGGCATCATAATATTCATACTAACTCCTATATAAAAAAAAATAAAAATAAATAAAAGTACTCTTCAATGGTCAATAACTACTCTAGTAAAACTAATTTATAGTGATAACTAAAATTATGATTAGAGTAAGTTAATTAATTTAAAGCCAAAGAGCACCAGCTTCCTTAAGGAGAGGAACAAGGGAGCCATTAATATGAGAAGCCATAACTCTATCCATAGCTCCAACAAGTTTACCACCAATAAAAACAACAGGAACAGATGTACCAAGCAATCTTATTAAAGCCCTTTCCATATCTTTACCTTTTGGATCTTGATCAAGTTCATATACACTTGGATTTACTCCCATTCCACATAATAAGCTTTTCACTGCATGACACATACAACAGTTACTCATACTGAATATAACAACTGCACTTTCTGATGCTAATCTTGCTACTCTCTCTAGTGGGTCCATCATCATATTTGATGATGTTCCTGTGTTGTTCATGCTTGCTACTCCCATGTAGTATGGGTATGATCCCCATGATGATGATGATGATGATGATAGTTCTTGCATATGGTACTGCATTTTTAAATTTAATTTATGGTGTAATTTAAGATCAGGAAGAGAAAGTATGTAAATGTGCTGTGTTGGGATGAGACTTGATATGCATGCTATCTCTTTTTATAGGCGTGGGATCACAAAAAAAAACATGCATGACTGCTCATATTAGCATGACGTGATTGATCTTTAAAAAGTGTATCCTCTAACATTGTTTTTTTTTTTTAATTATTTTTTTATATTGTGGATAACAATTGCTATTTTGATCAATTTAATTGCTGACATTGAGGCTTATCATTTGCATGCTTAATAAATGGTTGTTAACTGAGAAGGGGAGAGAGATTTGATGAGAGGATTAAATTTCTGTTGTTAATTAAGGTGATAAAGATACAAGTTTTCAATTACTAGGTAAATTTATAATTTTCTATTTTCAGTTTTATACATATTGATCGAGTTTTTGATTTGACCTATTTAATTTCTACTAAAAAATAATAATATAATGCACTAATATTGCAAAAATAAAGTTTTAAAAATTGAACAATTGATTCTAAAAATCCCACTTTCAATGGTCTATTATAAAAATTTCTCTTTTGAGTTATTTATAAAAATTTCACATTTTAATAATATCGGCTAAATGCATTTTTTTTTTCTTTTCAAAAAAATTATGTATTTATTTATTATGTAACATATGACTTTTTATTTTTCAATTTGAAAGTTAGACCATTCAAATTATTCCATAAATAAAATGCAAAGTACAAGAAATACTAAGAAAAAGCAAAAATATAGGAGTGTAATTGTTTGTGATAAAGAGGCATGGTGTTGGTAGTAAAGAAGGAGGTTGTCTGCTAGTTGTCGCAACGCATGCCGAAAAAGAAAACAATGTCTGTCCCTGATTTTACGAGCTAAGGTTGCAGCCTACCTGCACCCTACCTGTGCTGTGAAGGTCAAGCATGGATCAGTTAAAGTATTTTGTAAGGTATTTATTCTTTTTATTTAGTATTATTTTTTATTTTTTATTATTTATTTTATTCGTATTATTTATACAATAATGATTATTTTTTATATTTTTATTTATGCATTTAACTCTTATTTAAATTCATTCTCATAATTAATTAATTCACTACTTTTACTTTATTTCAACATAAGTCTCTCTTTGCTTTTGCATGAGGTTTATGAACATGTAAATTAGTTTATTAAAACTTAACGTTAATGAATTTTGTGGACTCAAACAATTATAAACAACAAATAGTTTTTAAATAGAGAAATAAACAATTATGATAACTTAACCAATAAGAAAATAAGATATCATGTTAAGATGAAGAGTATAACAAAAGTAAATCAATACAACTATATCCAAATCTACTACATGCACTATTTCATTTTAGTCTCTCACATTAAATATTTACATTTTAAATTTAGTTACGATCCCATTTTTCTCTTAATTTCTCATTAAGACATTTAATTTATCTTTGTTTTATCTATACATTTCAATTAGTCTTATTCTATTTAAAATCAAACAAGAAAATTAACTTTAAATATTAATTGAAATTTTCTTGGGATGGATTTGGCGGATCCAAAATCTAAACTTATGGGTAGCATCGATGTATTGAAGTAAAACATAGGTAAATTATAAAATATTTATGTGCTATGGAGTTAAGGACTGAAGTATGATATATGAAGAGGGGACATACGATTTGAAGAGAAGCACAATATCGAAGAGCGATTAAGGAGATTTGATCGAATGAAAAGGAGGATGGAGGCAAAGTATGAGACAGAGAGACAATAAAGTGAAACAAAAATCCTACAACTAATAATGCAAAGAGTGTGCGTGAACTTGAAGTTTCTTTTTAAAATTGATTTTTTTGGGTAACACTACTACTCAAGGTTATATACTAGATTTGCCTATAATGAATAACCATTTACTTCCTCTGGATTTTAATAGTTGTTACGGTTCCTATAGCAACTACTGTCCATCAACTGATTTTATTTTGTATATACTTCTTTATGTATGATATAAAAAATAGTCAAGTGAGATCTTATTTGATTCGTTTTAATCTATGTTTTTATAATATTAACTTTTTTAAATTTTTTATTATATGAAATTAAAAATAGTAAAAATTAAAATTATACTAGCATAAGTAAAAAAAAATAAAATAAAATGTAACAACTAGGAATGTAACCTTCAATTAAATGTTAAATCGGATTGAGTGAGGTCAAAATTTTGTTATTACCCATTGGATGATGAGTAGATCTTAGTAGTACTTAAAAGAGACAATACTCCCAGCTTGGCAGTTTCAACATAAATTTGGTGATGTCAGTTTGATCAGATATAGAAGGCGGCTAATAAGGCTTTGCTTTTGTCTTCTACTGCCAATAAGAATCTTATACATTGACTTTAATTTGATTATTGACCTTTCCTTATATTTATAGAAGTATTTAAGAAATAAAGGACAATAGTTACTCCTTTTGTTTTATTAAATTTATCTTATTTTTTTTAATTAATTTTATTAAAGTTGATCTATTTTGATTTTTGTTAATGACCATACCTTTTATTTAACTTTTATGGATAAATTTAATTTATTTTTTTTATTACATATTTTTCAAAAAATTATATTTATTACATATTTTTATTACATCTAAAAATTATAAAAAGTTATATTATGATAATATGCAATTAGACGATTCAAACAAGATCTCACATGACTATATTTTTATTTATACTTTAGCTGCAACATATAAGTTTGAATGAAAAATAGTGTCCATAATCAAAATGTAGCAAGTATTTTAGAGCGGAAGAAGTAGTATATATTGTGCATGGGCTTATTTTTGGGCTTGAATTCATGTAAATGAGCTAAAATTCATTTTTGTAGATCAAATCATCATTGACTAATCATGATTCATGAATTGCCGTGGTGCGTTAACAAAATGTCAGTCAAATTTCCCTGAAACGTCATATAAATAGCAGAGTCATACTTGTTCAAAGATTAAACTTTGTTATTAAATTAGGAAGTTATTATACATCGCCATTTTTTATATTTTATCGTCATCTTTTTTATTTTATCGCCATTTCTTTTATAAAATGATGAATTTGTCCCTGGATTTAAAACTTGTTTAACAAATGTAAATTGCACTTAATAACACTATTATCACTTTAAAAACATTAAATTTAAAGAACAATATAAAAAAGTTAATAATAATAATAATAATAATAATAATAATAATAATATTTTAAAAAATAAATTAAATATAATAATTAAAACAAAAATAAAAATTTAATAATAATAATTATAACAATCACAATAATAATAATAATAATAATAAATAACAATAATAATAATAATAATAATAATAATAATAATAATATAAATAAAATTAATAATAATTTTAAAAAAACGAAAAAAAATAACCCAGTCGCATGAAATCCGCGAGCCAACCACGGTTGAGTCACACGAAATCTGCGACTCGACCGCGGTTCAGTCGCACAAAACGTGCGACTGAACCGCGGTTGAATCGCGAATTTCGTGCGACTAAACCGCAGTTGGCTCGCGGATTTTGTGCGACTGGGTATTTTTTTTTCGTTTTTTTTAATTATTATTAATTTTATTTAAATTATTATTGTTATTATTATTATTATTATTATTATTATTATTGTTATTATTATAATAATTATTATTGTGATTGTTATTATTATTATTATTAAATTTTTATTTTTGTTTTAGTTATTATATTTAATTAATTTTCTTAAATATTATTATTATTATTATTATTAATATAAATAAGAAATTTTAAATTCAGTGGCAAAGTCATAATTTTTTAAAGTTTACTAGTTCAGTGGCAAATTCGTAATTTTATTGGAGGTGGCGATAAAATGAAAAAGATGGCAATGTTTAAGAATTGGATTAAATTACTCCTACGTATATTAAACATGAGTAGTATGAGCGTACGTATGACTCAATTAACTTTTGCTATTATATCATCATCATTGAGTTATCATGAGTAGTCATTTATGAAATTTGTAGATTATTAAAGAAAGTTAAAGTCGATTGAATATAATTTGAGTATAACAAAAACAAATTTACCAACAAATTAAGTACCCGAGTATACAACTTAAATTTAATTTTTTTTGAAATATATTTTAATTTGATTTATTTTCTACATTACGCATGTTTAATGCTCAATAACAATATTTCAATATAGTTAATTGGGGATGATATATTTTACGTGTTTACTCCTTTTGTTCCTGGTGATTATACTTTTTAGGTAGTATACTCTCTATTTTTTAAAATTCTTATCTATATTTATTCTTTTATTTTCTCTTAATATTTTTATTTTATCAGCAGAATTTAATGACTCTTACCAATTTTTTATTACCAAAATTAAACTACAGATCGAAATGGTAAGAACTGCTTTTCAAAAGCGTTGACTCAAAGCATGAAACTAGGCTAAGTATCGGGGCAAATAAAATTTGGTTGAACCACAATTAAACTTGGATCAAACTGCAGATCGAACCGATCATAATAGTTTGGTCAGGTTTTAAACACGTTGCTTGAATCCATGAAACTAGGCTAGGTATCGTGAGAAACAAAATTTGATAAAATGAGAATTTTAATTCATCAAAACATTACATTTAGGAAAAAAACAACAATAATTTTTGTAAAAACTTAGTATTATTGTTTAAATGGAAACCGGAGAATTAAATTAAAAGGTTATGTTGGAATAACGAAGGAGGGTTGTCTGTTAGTTGTCGCACCGCGTGCCAAAAGAAATAGTGGTAATACTGCTTCAATGTCTATGCTTCTTACTACTTACTACCTACTAAGTACAAGGATGGTGCCATGCCATCCACTGAAACAAAATTGACTAACTCCTCACTTTGTGACGAACCTTTTTATTCTTTTAAGAGTGTGGAGCTCTTTCTCAAACTCTCCATAAATGCCCCATTAATACTCATATCTTGTTCTTAAGAGGTTCAAGCTCTCTTCTAAGGATTTCTAGTATCAAAACGATTTTGTCTTAGTTGAATTAAGTATTCTTCTTACGCGTAAATTTTGAATTTGATTCTCCACTTAGCTTTTAATACTTCTTTTTTCTCAATCTATTATGTACCGAAAAAGTATTGATATGTTGTTGTGAAGGAATATTAATATATAGTCTTATCTCAGATCAAATATATATTACTTTATTTGTCTTGAGTTTGATTCTTTTTTCTGATTTTCTATCACTTTCCTTATCACTTTCCATCTATCAATTTACCTAGTAATTTCCTCACTTTCGTTTTCTTTGCGTATTGTGATAGACATGTAATATTAATTTGTAGTTGATAAATAAGAAAAATAATGAATAAATAGAAAAAATATGTGAACGTGATAAAAGAAATATAATTAATTTGTAATGAGATAAAAATATATTAACTTTGCAGATTATAATCAGAAAGAAAAGAGTAAAATTAGTGAAACAAACTTTAATAAAAATTAGGTACAAATTAAATCGGATAGATGAATTATTGCTATAAAAATATTAATATTAGATAAATTTGTTAAGATCTCTCATCTCTTAGCTGTATTTTCTATTCTTGTAAATTTACAAATGATATAGTAAGAATAAGATGTTGGATTCATCAATAACAAACTCATAAGAATAAAATGAGAATAAAAAGTTTAATTTGAGAACACATCAAGCAAAAGAATAATGGTAAAATAAAAAGAAATTTTGAATTCATAATAACTAGACAAAATTATAGTCAACAATAGAAATATAGATAGTTTTTTAAATACAAAAAAAGAAAATGCAGAGCAAAATGAAAACAAAATACTTATATTCTAGGGAGTAATTAGAAGTCTTAAGCGACAAAAGCTTGAAACATAAGTGATGTTAGACTGATCATGCATGATATGCATGGAAGGTGGCTAATGCTTTTGCCTTTTTGTCATTATTATAGCCAATTAGAATCTTGTAGGAGTACTCTTCTAGCTAAACAATGGTTAGGGACCCACAAATTAAGGGGTGTTTGAGTTCTTTACGAAGGTATTGTCTAAGACATTTAATAAAACTGGAACGATATAAAAGTATTGTCTAAGACATCTAATAAAATTAGAACGATATTATTAGATTGAAGTCGCACACCATTGTGTACTATAGTATTAGCATAGTCAAATAGAATTAGCCTTTTTGATTCAACTACTTAAAGATTATTTTATTTTAGCATTTATTTTTTTCTAATAAAATATTATTAGACCGGTATAAAAGGCCGTATCTCTTAAATAGACCATCTATTTCAAGAATTCGTGCACTACTAAAAACACGTTAGAATTTTAGAAAATTGATCTAATTTGTACACAACCCAAATAAGAAGGAGAAAAGATTACCCACATACAAACTCAAAGAAAGTTCACTAATAAAATCAATTAGTAATAATAGTAGTTAATTCCTAAATTTATAAAGTGTCATATCCTTTTTTCTTTTTTCGATATGGGACAACTCACATGTGAGTAGTAATCGACACTTCAACACCCCCTCTTATTCGGTTATTTCCTCCCTTCATTTTCTTCTGCATATTTATCAAATACCATCTTCGTTGTTAGTATTAGTGGTCAAAATATTAATGAAAAGTTAAAAGTAATTTTAATAGAAATATTTATCGACAAGTTAAATAATTATGCTTATTCAATTTTAGACATCTCATTTTTCTGCACAAAATATATTTTAATTTTAATGCAATATTATTTGGTAAGAGGTAAAAGGTGGTAATAAAAGGTATAAAACAAAAATTTTAATCGTCAAATTTTTTTATCATAGAAATAATATAATATATGTTATGAAAATATATTCAACAAATTATTTGATTATAAACATTAGTATTAAAACTAGGGATGTAGGCGGGGCGGGTCTAATAGGAGACCCGCCCCATCCCCGTCCCGATGGGGCAGGGATGGGTCCCGGTTTGATGGGTCATGGGGCGGGTACGGGTATAAAATTCATACCCACCACGGGGATGGGGATAGGGATGGGTTTTAGGTGATACCCGCCCCATCTCCGCCCCGCCTCAAGATATGTACAAATTTTGGGACTTTGGATATTTGTTTGAGACTTTGGTTATGTGTTTGTTTGAGACTTTGGATATGTGTTTGTTTAAGACTTTGGATATGTAATTGTTTGAGACTTTGAATGTGTGTTTGTTTGAGACTTTGTAGTTTGGATATTTATTATGAGTTTTAAGGCCCAAATGATTGAATATAAATATGTGGCGCAGATGGGTATTAAGCGGGGATTTACCGGGTGGTGGGACGGGAAAAATGGGTATTAGACGGAGATGGATATCCAGATGGGTGGTGGTGCGGGGATGGTTTTAGGTACAAACCCATCGGGGAGGGGACGAGGAAAAAATTATACCCGCCGCGAAGATAGGGACGCGGATGGATATTGCATTAACAGATAGGGATGGGGATGGGAATTCCAATCTCCGCTCCGCCGCGCCCCGTTTGCACTCCTAATTAAAACCAAACGTGCAGTAAGAGTGGTGGAATAATAATTGTAAATTTTGTGTTTGAGATCTCTATCAAATTTGACTAAGATGTTAATATCAAATCAAAATGAACAAAACCAAGATTTACATTACTATATAACTAATAGGGCTTCAACTACATCATTCACATTTCAAGCACCAACCCAACAAAATGAATCAAAACAAAAAATCTCTATACAACGTTTCATATATCATGTCAACTTTTTAAATTACAATAACAAAAGAAAAAAAACGTTAATTTCTCTCTTTTTCTTCCTTCTTCAAGTTGAGAGCGTAGGGCTCGCGGTCGCGATAACAATCATGAAACGGATATTGCGGCTAATACAGAAAATTTAACGGTCAATACATCCTATATATTGGTTGCGGTAAACTCAAATACCTTTACAAGACAGTCGCAATACAGTGTTACGACCTCTTTTTGCACTATGGTTTAGAGCCTAATTTTTCCTCCTAGTTATGGACAAATTTTGGTTCCCATCAAACAATTCTTCAATGGTAGTCTCAATATCCTCCGGTTGATACTTAATATACTTCTCATACTGCCTCCCAGCACTAATATGTTGTCCGAACCTCGCTAAAAACGATCGATAAGCCGGTATCATCACAGCCGCAATCGAGACACGAAGCTCTGACTGAAGCTGCTCATCACTCACAACCCAACTACTTTGTGTCTTATGAATTTCATCAAACATTTGGTTAAAACTCTTTAACCTTTCCTTCACTACAACCTTTTGAACCTTCCCATTCACTTGTAATCCTTCTTGATTCAAGCATTGAAGCACTCTACTCCATGTTTCTCTTTGATAACTCTTATGATAACCTCTTAAATCAGATGATCTTTTCCTCCTAAAATCATTTCCTAACAATACATGGATATCTGCAGATTCTTTGATCTTTTGTAAAATATATCTTCCATTGTTCATCAAGAAAATGTATCTTAATGAAGGGTCTTTATATAGCTTAGATTTTGTTTCTAAGTTTTCATCTAAAAGGGTCATGATTGTCATTAGTTCAGCTGTAAAGGGTGTTTGTTTTGGCTCTTGGTTCTTGTTGTTCTGTTCGTCGTGGGTGTTTTCGTTTCGATGGTGATGATGATCTCTTCTCGGTCCTAATGCTTCTATATTTAGTTCATTGGAGTGATGAAGAGAAAAGACTTCTTCAAGGGTATCCTTGAAATCACAAGCATACCATAAATAGTTCATGGTGTATCGAGTTAAGGGATGGACTGCTCCACCCGGAACAGGGTTCTTAGCAATGTCGTTCTTGATCGAGTTTTCGAGATCACAAAAGATACAAACCGCGGCTTCACCTAATCGACGCCTCACAGAAGATAACTCGGCTCTAAGATCGTTAGCACATTGATTGGAGCATGTTTCATCGGTGGCAGTAATTAGCTCTGTCAATGTATCATAAACATCTAGCACCTTGAACAGCCTCTCGGCTGTTCGTTTTGTCGTAGAAATTGATTCAGTGAAGGTGATGAAGAGAATGACAGCTGATCGAGCAAGATTCGAGAACATGACCTCACCGATTGAGGGGTGCTCGTTCGAGAAGACAGAATCAAACAGTTTTTTCTCCCTAGGTAAGAGTACATTAGCCACATACTTAACCACTTTTATCCAATTAACAATTTTCCCTTCAAGTGATTCCCATTGCATCTTTTGTACATCATCAATGCTTATCTTTTCAAACCCTTGTCTTAAAATGGCTTCCTTAAAAGCATTCCTTCTAAGAACACTAAAAACCTGGCAGCATTCTGTTTCATACCCAGATGAGATCATCAAAGAAACAATTCTCCTCGTGTTAGGTATCGTTTCCTCACCAATCATTGCGTAGTCATCCTCTGATTCCGAACTCATGGAATCTTCTAGAATGATCCGAAGTTCCTCCTCCATATACGTCATTGCTCGCTGGACAACGAGTGTTGTGGCACTAAGGGCTGGACCTACCATCTCATTAGAGGAAAATTTTCCAAGCAAATTATACAATTTTGCTATCCTATTTATAGAAGTAATCAATTTACTATCTTGATCTTTATCTTGCCCAAATCTCAAGGTCGACTCTGGTGAATCATACTTTTCAATCTCCGACTGAACCATTTTAGAAAACGTTATAATTGATCGAGGAGTATTAGGGAGATCAGAGTTTTCCTCCAATGAGGAGAGATTTTCAATAAGGCCATCAATCTCCTCAGAGATTTCTTCCAATGTTGTTGGATGATCATTACCATCGGAAACTGTAAGTTCATTCCATTCGGCTTCAATGGAGGAAAGTGTTCTATGAGGAGAAAGCGGAAGATGGCGATCTACATGAAGGGTAAAACTCGACGATCTGCTTAAAAGATCTTGTTCGTCTCTCATTGAAGAATTATGCTGCTCATCGAAGCTGATGGACTTAGAATTCTCCATTTCTTCCCGCTCAAGAATTTTTTAATAATTTTTTAAATTTTTTTGGGGAAATTAGAAAAACAGTTTGGATTTTCGATCAAGTCATCAGCAAAACAGAAAAACAAACAGAGGAGAGAGGAAGAGAGATGTGAATATGGAGGGAAAAAAAGGAAGCGTAAAAAGAGGAGGAAAAGAAGGGTCTGAAATTGGAGCATTCAAAATTAGTTTGTTATCAAAGGAATTAGAGATGACCGTTTTTTTGGGAGGGAACGGCAGTTGGTAGTTGACGATTGGCGGTTGGGTGCCACAAATTTTTATTCTCCTTTGTCAACTTTTTTCAATTGTTTTTTTAATATTTTTTTAAGCATTAAAGTTAATTTGCATGTATTAATCTGTCAATCACATTTCATTATCTCAATGTTAAATACTTTAATTTAGGCGAAATTTAACAAATTTAATGTATATAATTTAACTTTTATAGTAATAAAGATATTATTTTTGATTGAAGATTAATTACAAAGCATAATATATGGAATTACAAATGAACTAACTAATTATGGAAGGAATAGTTATAGCTTCAAAAATATAAATAAGATAATGCTATAGACAAAGACAATATTTATAACAGGATCCTAGGATCCAAAGAACTTTCCAAGATGAATTGGTAAATTGTGATTTTATTGTACTCCATAAAATAGATTAAGACAATAATGATAAACGATTTTTCAGGTCCATAAGTTTAGACAATAAAATTAATAGTTATTTGAAATTTCATTTAAAATGTTCTCTAAAATAATATTACATTACATTAAATTCAAAATAATTACCAAATTTATTGTCTAAATCTATGCACTAGTTACATAGGTTAGAAATTTCATTCAAATTACAATTTTTGTTCCATTTAATTGTCATTATTGAGACCTTATATGAAATATTTGGCCAAATATGATAATGATTATAAATCACTCAACATTCTCAACAGAAAAAATCAACAATTAGTCCATTAATAAGAGCAAGAGAAGCAGGTGTCAAGAACAAAAGCTATCTTTTTGAAACTTGAAAACACAGCAATAACATTACACCCCAAACAATACCGGGTTAATCTAAGCCCGGTTTATTTGCTCAAAAACCCAATTAATATCGAATTGTGTAACATATAACACAAAAAAATAAAAACTGAATTGATTTCAAATGCATGTTTTGGCTCACCCTATACTAGTATGAAAACAATCGCCAAATACTTACGATGTTAAGAACAAACAACAATGAGCAAAATTAAGTTTGACAAAGTAACAAACAAGGACACAAAGATTTAAGGAGGTTCACCCAATGATGGCTACGTCCTCCGTGGTGTGTAGTTTATGTTTATATTATATCAAATGAATACAAACAACACTTCAATATGAAGAATTACAATTGAGATAGAGATAACAACAATAGGCTATGTGTTTGGCTTAAGGGTTGTGTTTGATGTGTGTTTGCATACTTGAAGTGTGGGTATGAGAGCCCTATTTATAGTGCTAGGTACTTGAAGATGAATGGCTCACATAAATACATAGTTAATTTAGAGTAATGAATACTATGAAATAACTCTAAGAACTTGAAAAGGCATTATCTCAAGAGTCACACACATGAGACTCTTCACCTTAATCTTCATTAACACCAATAATTCCCATGAATACTCTTCACCTTATTACACCCTTTTGGATTCCACAACTCAAGAGTCACACACATGAATTCAACCCTTTAATGTGCACTCAAGTCACACATTAGTATACTATCATTTATAATCACATTAGTATACTACCATTCATAACAATCTCCACCTTGACTTGAGTTCACCCAAGTCACAACATTCATCAATCCACTTCATATTCAAAAAACATACACACCTCAAAATGCCCAAGAGGGCATTATCTCAAGCAAGGAGCTAAACCTACCAAGTCAACACATAACTCAAACTTGGTAGTAGGTAATGACTTTGTCATCATGTCGGCCGGATTTTCCGTAGTGTCAATTTTCTTCAATAACACCCTTTTGTGCTCAACTTCATCCCGGATAAAGTTATACTTAATATCAATGTGCTTGGACCTTCTATGAAATGTGTTTTGATTCCTAGCCAAATGAATTGCACTTTGACTATCACAATGCACACTTACCTCACACACTTTGTTGCACATTTCACCAACAAGACCTTTAAGCCATTTTGCTTCCTTGAATGACTCGGCCACGGCTATGTACTCCGCTTCGGTTTTAGAAAGAGCAACCACATCTTGCAAAGATGATTGCCAACTAATCGCCGAACCACCCAAAGTAAACACAAACCCACTTGTGGACTTTCTATTATCTAGATCACCACCATAATCCGAGTCACAAAACCCGGTTAGCTCACTTGAATTTTTCCCATACATGAGACAAACATTTGAAGTATCTTTCAAATACCTCAATAGCCATTTTAGTGCCTCCCAATGTCCCTTACCCGGATTAGACATATATCTACTCACCAAACTCACCGCATGAGCAATGTCGGGCCTAGAGCATACCATAGCATACATAACGCTACCAACGGCACTAGTGTATGGAATTCTTACCATTTGCTCTTCTTCCTCTTTTGTTTGTGGACACAAATTCTTGGACAATTTGAAATGAGAAGCAAGAGGAGTAGACACACCTTTAGCATCATCCATGGAGAAACGTTGAACAACTTTCTCAATGTACTTCCTTTGACTAAGGTATAAGACACCCTTAGCCCGATCTCTCAAAATCTCCATCCCAAGAATCTTCTTGGCTTCACCAAGATCTTTCATATCAAATTCACTTGAAAGCAACTCTTTCAAGTCCTCCACCTTAAGCAAAGAGCTACATGCTACTAGCATATCATCAACATATAAGAGCAAATATAGTAAAGAACCATCTTCAAATTTCTTAAGATAAACACAGCTATCATAAGAACTTCTAACAAAATCATGTGAAATCATAAAGGAATCAAACCTTTTGTACCATTGCCTTGGAGATTGCTTCAACCCATACAATGACCTCTTCAATCTACACACATGATTCTCCTTACCGGCTACCTCAAAACCTTCCGGTTGCTTCATAAAGATTTCTTCTTCAAGCTCACCGTGAAGAAAAGCCGTCTTTACATCCAATTGATGTAACTCCAAATCCTCCATCGCCACCAAAGCAAGCAATGCCCTAATAGAAGAGTGTTTCACAACCGGAGAGAAAACTTCGTGAAAATCAATACCCTCAATTTGAGAGTATCCCTTTGCAACAACCCTTGCTTTGTAGATGGGAGGAATATCACTAGAAGGACCCTCCTTCCTCTTGAATATCCACTTGCACCCCACAATCTTCTTTTTCTTTGGTGCAACAACGATATCCCAAGTTCCATTCTTCGCAAGAGATTCCATCTCTTGTTTCATAGCAATCAACCACTTGCTTGAGTCATTTGAGGCCATAGCCTCCTTGTACGTACTTGGTTCATTTAACCCTTCGACTTCGCTAGCAATGTTGAGAGCATAAACAACATAATCACACTCTTCAATGTACCTCCTTGGAGCCACGATCTTCCTTCTTTGCCTAGTTGTGGACAAAGGAGGAGACCTTTGTTGAACATCATCATTTTTCTCATTATCAACATTGGAGGATTCAACCTCCACTTGTGCTTCATTATCATCATTATTAAAAGGTTTTTCAACATTAGATACAAGCATGCTATCTTCATCAAAAACAACATCTCTAGAAACAATAATTTTCTTTGATTCATTACACCATACCCTATACCCCTTTACACCCACTCCATACCCCACAAAGATACCTTTTCTAGCCCTAGGTTCTAACTTACCATCATTTACATGAATATAAGCTGGACAACCAAAGATTCTAAGACTAGAATAGTTTACCGGAGTGTTGTACCATACCTCTTGTGGCGACTTGAACTTCAAGGCGGTATGAGGTGACCGGTTGATCAAATAACATGCCGTAGCCACCGCTTCGGCCCAAAATTGTTTCCCCAAATTTGCTTGATTTAGCATGCATCTTGCCCTTTCCAATAACGTTTTATTCATCATCTCCGCAACCCCATTTTGTTGAGGATGACCTGCACAAGTTCTATGTCTAACAATACCTTCATTAGAACAATAATTGAGAAACTTGCTATCAACAAATTCAAGACCATTGTCGGTTCTCAAGGTCTTGATGCTCCTACCGGCTTTCTTTTCAATCATCTTCTTCCATTCCAAGAAGACATCAAAAACTTCATATTTATGTTTTATAAAGTAACACCAAACTTTTCTAGAGTAATCATCAATAAAGGTCAACATGTAGCTACAACCACTAAGGGAGGGCGTTCGTGAAGGCCCCCACAAGTCGGAATGGACATAATCTAATATCCCCTTAGTGTTGTGGATGGCGGGTTTAAAACTAACTCTCTTGTGTTTCCCATAAACACAATGTTCACAAAAACCAAGGTTCCCAAAATTTTTTCCATTAAATAAACCTTGTTTAGAGAGTTCAAACATACCTCTTTCGCTCATGTGACCAAGCCTTAAGTGCCAAAGTTTGGTGTCACGATCGGACATTGTGCTTGTGGATACATTCGCCGAGCCAAGAATGGTTGAACCTTGAAGAGCATACAAACTCCCATTCAACCTCCCCTTCATCACCACTAGTGAACCCTTGGCTACCTTCATAACTCCACCTTCACAAGTGATTCTACACCCGATCTTATCAAGAGTACCCAAAGATAAAAGATTCTTTTTCAAGCCCGGGACATACCTTACATCGGTTAAGGTCCTCACAATCCCATCAAACATTTTAATTTTAATGCTCCCAATCCCAACAACCTTACATGTGGTGTTGTTTCCCATGGTAACATTTCCCCCATCAACACTTTCAAATGTATGGAAGAAAGTTTTGTTGGGAGTCATGTGGAATGTGCACCCCGAATCAAGAATCCATTCATTATTACCTTTGTACTCATGAGTGGCAACAAGAACATCGCCATCATCACTATCATTCACGTAACTAGCATTGGCATTGCTAGTTCCTTCCCTTGCCTCTTCTTCTAGCTTTCTCTTAAGCTTCCAACAATCCTTCTTGATGTGGCCCTTAAGCTTGCAATAGTTACAAGACTTATTTTTGTTTGGCCTCATGGACTTGGACCTTCCTTTACCCTTGTTTCCACTCCCACTAGTGGAACCTTTCTCTTGTGACCTCCCTCTTACAAACAAACCGTCACTAGCATTGCTTGGTGACTTTTGTGACAATTGTGTATCAATGAGATCCCTTTGAGTCAAGGCATTCTTCACATCATCACTACTCAAATTATCTCTACCATAAAGTAGAGTTTCTCTAAAATTTTTATAAGAAGGGGGTAAAGAACATAAAAGATAAATTGCCAAGTCTTCATCATCAAGCTTAACATCAATGTTTTGTAAATCCATAACAATGGAACAAAACTCATCCAAGTGAGGTTTTAAAGGTTTACCTTCCTCCAAGCGTAAGTCGTAGAGTCTACTCTTCAAAAGTAGCCTATTGGTAACACTCTTGGCCATGTAGAGTGATTCCAATTTCTCCCATATACTCTTGGTTGTTGTTTCTTTAACAACCTCTCTTAGAACTTCATTGGATAAGCATAATTGGATTGCCGATAACGCCTTTGTGTCTATCTCTTCCCATCTCGATGCGGACATTCCTTCCGGCATCTTCTCTACACCATCAATCGCCTTGTGCACACCATTTTGAATCAAAATGGCTCTCATTTTGACTTGCCATAAGCCAAAGTTTACATTCCTATCAAACTTCTCAATATCGAGCTTCATTGTAGTCATGATTTTCAAGTAATAATTTCTTAAAACACCGCAAAATAACCTTGGCTCTGATACCAATTGAAAACGATCGCCAAATACTTACGATGTTAAGAACAAACAACAATGAGCAAAATTAAGTTTGACAAAGTAACAAACAAGGACACAAAGATTTAAGGAGGTTCACCCAATGATGGCTACGTCCTCCGTGGTGTGTAGTTTATGTTTATATTATATCAAATGAATACAAACAACACTTCAATATGAAGAATTACAATTGAGATAGAGATAACAACAATAGGCTATGTGTTTGGCTTAAGGGTTGTGTTTGATGTGTGTTTGCATACTTGAAGTGTGGGTATGAGAGCCCTATTTATAGTGCTAGGTACTTGAAGATGAATGGCTCACATAAATACATAGTTAATTTAGGGTAATGAATACTATGAAATAACTCTAAGAACTTGAAAAGGCATTATCTCAAGAGTCACACACATGAGACTCTTCACCTTAATCTTCATTAACACCAATAATTCCCATGAATACTCTTCACCTTATTACACCCTTTTGGATTCCACAACTCAAGAGTCACACACATGAATTCAACCCTTTAATGTGCACTCAAGTCACACATTAGTATACTATCATTTATAATCACATTAGTATACTACCATTCATAACATAGTATTATGGATTCGTCCCTAAGACATGTCGCATGTGTACTATGAAACACAACATAAATAGGGCAGGCGTGGTTTCTATGCTCCTGGCCGGGTTACAACAAACAATGAAGGCAGGCCTGAAAGAATATAAAGAAAATAAAATTCAATGATATTTTAGCAAAGTTATTACCTGAGTCCAAAAATTTAGCACAGAAGTCAAATCTGGAAAAACAGGTGGTTTAGTTTGACCTTTTTTTAGTTCTCAGCATCCGGTGTATTAAAATTAAGTCTTTGCGGGAAGATCTTGTTTAAAACACGTCTTCTCCAAAATAGAAAATCAGAGAAGTAATTTTGCGTACTCTGCTGCAGGGAAAAAGACAAAACAAAACTTGATAAAATTGGTCTTGGATCATATAGATTATAGGTGTTATATTAAGCTAATACCTGAGTCCATATAAACTTACTGAATTATACTACTGGCTAGATCATAAACAATCACAAACAATGAATGATAGAGGAGCAATCAAAACAAATATATTATCTTGGTCTCATGGAGATCTTCCCAACCTTATATAGAATACTTTACTAAGCTCACACAGATAAGATATATTGTCTTAGTTGGAGAATAGAGATCGAACCCTACTTTTTATGTTTTGGATTCCATATTTCACTTAAGTAGTATTTGGAAACAAGTATTTCATTTCAAATTATGAATTTCAATAAAAAAATTAAACTGTAAAGATTCGCTAATCTACCCGAAATTAAAAAATTAATTACTATTGGAAAAGGGTGGGTATCATTGGTGATGGCAATAACATTGATTTTGTTCTGTGGTAAATACAGGATGTCAAATATTCCATGAAAATCATCCTAAGAAAATAGTCAACATTATGAATCAATTCCCGTACATAACTACACTGGGAAAAACACATGAACTATCCAACACAATTTAGCTAAAAAAAACAATGTACACTAATTGTTATCTGTTACACTAAGACAAATTACAAAACAACACCATAAATCAATAAAATTTTCCCTAATTTTTTGCAAATTTCATTATACATTTCTCCTAGCCATTTAAGGTTTCCATTTTCCATCAAACAATTCTTCAATAACAGTCTCAATATCATCTGTTTGGAACTTAATATACTTTTCAACTTGTTTTCCTGGTGTAAAAATGAATCCAAATCGTGCAACAAACAATCGATAAGTCGGAATCATAACAGCAGAAATCGAGACTCGAAGCTGCGATTGAAGCTGCTCATCACTAACCACCCAACCACTTTGTGTCTTGTGAATTTTATCAAACAGTTGGTTTGTGTATTTTACCATTTACTTGTACCTTCTTGGTTTAGACATTGTAATACTTTGCTCCATGTTTCCTTTTGGTAACCCTTATGGTATTGCCTTACATCTGAAGATCTTTTCCTTTACCAATTATCACCTACTACTTGGTGAATTTCACTTGACCCTTTGACTTTTTGAAGCATATATCTTCCATTGTTCATCATAAAAATGAACCTTAAGGAAGGATCTTTGTATAATTTCGATTTGGATTCGACATATGAGTCTACTAAATCCATAATGGTTATTAATTGTGATGAAAATGAGGATTGATGGGTTTGATGTTTTTTTTGTTCATGATCATGTTGTAAGGTGGTGGTATCAAGTGCTGAATATTCTTCTGTTTGATCTGCGTTAAGGTGTTGTTGGAAAATCTGTTCGAGAGTATTTTTGTGTTCACAAGCATATTTAAGATAATTCATTGTGTACCTTGTTAAGGGATGGATAGCTCCATTTGCTGCCGGAGTTTTTGTAGTTTCGCCTTTAATAGAGTTTTCAAATCGACAGAATATTGCCACTACGGCCTCCCCAAGCCTACATTTTGCGAAGCACAACTTCGATTTCAACTCTTCCTTAGTCTCAACCGAGACAAACATGGTCGACTTCGAGTCGATCCAAGAGATGGTATCACGTAAACTCTCGTACATGTCTAGACATTTCAATAGCTTTCTCAGGGGCACGCTTTGTCATCGAGACCGTTTCCGCAAAACTAGCAAAAATTAAGAAGATAGCATTACATAGGTCATTATAAAGGGCTGGATTGATGGAAGAATGATCACATAATATCTTCAAAAAAAATAATATAATGTTTATTCTCGTTCTTACCACATACATTAAATGCAAAAAAGACACAAAACATCCACGGGAACAATCCCTTTAATAAGGTGAATAGCCATGGTATAACAAATTCACCAAGACAAAAGAATTACTATATGGAAATTTAAATTTTGTTGACTAAATTAGGATTATTTGGTAAATAATTTTTTAGTTAATTTTTGATTCTTAGTTTTTTTTATGGTCAAAAACATAAAAATGTGTTTTGTAAATGACTTTTAAACTAACTGAAAAGCTGGTTTTTAAGTTAAAAGTGAAAAAGTTGGAAGTTATCTTTTACAATGACATTTGACTTATTGGTTTCCTTTTTCTCTAATAAACAACCAATAATAAATACAAACTAAACATCTTCACAAGCATTTAATTTATCCACTTAGTTTAAAACTCAACAAAAACAACCAATTTTCCAAATAGTCAAATCAACAAACTAAAAACTAACAATTAACAACCAACAACCATTTACTAAACACACATCTTCACGTAGCTTATATTCAATCACAATAATGAATTCATAGACTACAGAGGAATAGTTTGTGGAGTTCAAAATTTGCAGCTAATGACCCAATGGGTCTTGTGTTGTTTTGCTTCCAAACAACTGTACTTTATTCGCTTTCTGTAACAAAGGATAACTGATTTTGATTACTTAATTAATTTTTTTGATTCTGAGATAATTGATGAAACACATAAGAATTGGCTTGCATTATTAGATCAATGACCAAACATTATATAGAGATGCAAATCACCATGTTTTGGAAACTACCTAAAAGGATTAACACATATTCTATGAAATAATTAGTATAAGGAAATTATCTAAGATAGCATATCATAATATTCTATAGAATATGACACCATACATCCTAATAGATTCCAACACCCTTTAATTAATCAGCAACTCTTACGAATGACTATCTCATATTGAGATTAATAGTCCAATTGACTCGATTATAATTTTTTTTGCAATATGCGATCAGTAGTTGGTCAATTTAAGAGAATAATTAAAACCTGCTTCAACGTTATAATTATTTTTTTATAAGTTATAATTGATCATTTAATTGATCACTTTAAAATAATTGATCCAATCATAGTTATAAACTTGTAAATAGAAATTAATGTCAAAATTTATCACTTTTTGATCAAAGTTAAATTTTTAAAATTTCTTTTAAAAGTTATAACTGATCATTTAATTGATCACTTTACACAATTGATTACTTTAATGTCTGAATCGATCACTTTAACGTTAAAATTAAAGGCTTTGAAATAATTAATTCATTTAAGGTTATAAATTTGCAAATAGATATTAATCACCTTAATGTCAAAATTGATCACTTTTACGTCAAAATTAAAAAATTTTTATTTTAATTTATCTTTTTATGGTTTACTCTAAGTTGAAATTAATACCTTTGATGAATAAGGTTAAAATTAAATTTTTATTCATTAATTTATGGAAATTGAGCTATTTTTATTTTTCAGTTTTTGGCTTTTAGCCCAGCCATATAGACTGTCTCAATATGAGACTCTCGTTCCCAAGTTTTAGCGTTAATTAATTGGGCATTTGGGCTTAATTATTGCTTCTAATTTCAGACTTGACTAAGATTATAGGAGTACTTCAGTTGCTACTTGCTAGTTCTTTGCTGCTGATATATTGTAATTTTTAAAATTGCTTGTTGGCTAATGAAATAATACACCAAAAATATTGAAATACTCCTGTAAAATTAAGGAGTAATATGCTGGTTTTGGTTACATTTTCTTTATGCATAATTTTCAAAGTATAATTCTAGACTTTAATCTAAATATTCATACATACATTTCATACAATATTATAAAAGTACACATTAAAATTTTATATTTTATATTGAAACTAATCTAACAAAATTTCACATAAATATATTTTTTAATTATATACATTCGTACAAAATTATGTTTTAATTTTTTTTTATGAAATATGTTAAATATAACCAATAAAATAAGCAAAATATAATAGTATATTATTAGTAGATTTCTCCCTGTTATAATCTTCCTTAATCTCAGCTTGTAATTTTTCCATTTGGACATTAAACTTTTGAATATTAGGTTGGAAAAGCACTTATTGCTGAATTTGCTAGAATTGCACCTACTTTTTGCATGTTAAAACCTAGAATTCAGAACTTGTCATCAAAAGAAACAACACAATAGAAAAAAAGAAAATAATAATCACTATATAATTCAAAAACATAATTAATACTCCAACTATATAAATTGTGTTTTTAATTCTTGTGAATCTCCTTATTATTATTATTTTTTTTTTAAAAAAAAAATACAGCAATATTTTTGTGTTGCAAGTGGAGCACAATAATAATGCTTTAGATAAAGTGGTGCATATTCATATAACAATATTCCATGTCCAATATGTTACCAACTTTTCCTCTCATGCACTAATGCAAATATTCCATCATAATCTCATTCTCAATATAATTGTCCAATAAAATAAAATTTTTAAGACATTATTACAAAAAATTTGGCTTTCCCAATTGGCTAATAATTTTTATTTTGTTAGTACTTCTTTGACTTTATGCTTCTTTATTTTGGTTTATGATTTTTATAAATAAATCAAATTTGATTTATCTTTGAAAATATCACATACTTCCAGTAATTATAAATAATATGTCGAATTTTATAGTATCATTTCTCCTAGTTGGACTTTTAACAAGTTGTATATTGTTCTGTTAAAATTTATAGTATAAAAAAATACAAACGAAGTATGATTGAAATTTTTTAAATTATTATTTTTTCTTTTAATTAGTCAAGTTATAATGTATACGATTATATTTAAAAATAATTTATTTATGATAATATAAGATGTGTAAATTTAATTAATTTAACAATTAAATGAGTTAGCCATGCCCTCCATTAAAAACCACTTAGAAAGGTAAAAAAAATTATAAAAATAGAAATGAAGTGGTGTCCAAAAAAAAAATAGAAAGGAATGGAATGAAGGGAGTATTTTTTTTTTATATGGGTTTGTTTGGCAAATAAATGTTAGATGAATTTAGTTATTACAAATGTGGTCGGTTCGACTAGTTGAGATCATTATTAGTTGATTTGATAGTTGTTAATGCAATTATAATAAAGATGTTAGATAAAAATTGAATGTTGGGTCAAAAATCAAAAAATCAATTGAAAAATCCGTACAAGTAAATTTTTGATTTTGACTTCAAAGCCAACTTTTCAATTAATTTTATGTAGTGTTTGAGAACAAGTATTTCATTTCAAATTATTAAATCATAAATGAAGAATCTAAGAATGACAAGGTTTGAGTAGTCATTCTCAAATTCTTAACTTTAACTACTTTAAAAACAATGGTGGAATTTGATCTAAATTCAAATTTGAAAATTTTTGATTTGCCAAATAATAAATTTGAGTCAATTCCAAATTTTCAAATGAAATCATCGTTTCCAAACATGACATTAAAGTTATTACAAAATATTTTTATCGATTATTTAATCAACTAAAAAACTAAAAGGAAAAAACTAATTTTTTTTTATAAAAAAAAAAAAAAACATTTGTCATACATCCTATATAGATTAACATAGCTTTTAGTTGGTACTTGTAGTATACAATGGAAGTTGCACCATATCAAAGTATCATGTGGCAAGTCAACCACCGTGTGCAAGTAATTATGTATGTTTGTTTTCTTCTCTTACTTAAATCAAAGCTGGATATTAAAGGATGATAAAAGGGCGGAACAGGTTTTTAATTTGTAATCCATCCATTCTCATCTGGTTATCCCATTGGCCCTTTGTTTTGCTAATTAATTATCACTCTAATTAAACATATTTATTGACTATGTAAATATTCATTATACTTTTTTGTATTTTTAATATATGTGATCTTCATAACTTTTATCTTATAAAAAAAATATTATTATAAATATAAATAAACTACTTTGTTTTAAATTGTAATAGTAAAATTATACTCACAAACAAGTTTTTTTTTAATTGAACCATTAATATAAACTAGTTTGTCTCACTCAATTTTTTATTGACTATGCAAGTATTTTTTTTGTTTTGTTGTCCTAAAACCGACCTTGGCATTGATATTCAATAAAACCCAAACTCAAAAGTTACGCAAGATCTAATTTAATCCAAATTGTAAACAAACTAACCCTCAACTTAACTGACATAGTTTGATTAGTTTGAATCATATGTTGAGTCAATATGACTTAATCTAAATCTAAATTCAAAATAATCCAATTTAAATCCAAATTAATCCTATACTAACCCTAATTATAATTATACAAGTCAAACTCAAATCTTATTGATTTAATTAGTTAATGTAACACCCTATAATCACGTACATGTTACTGATACTAACCAATATCCATGAGATTGTAAAATAGCCTTATAATCAATATAAGTCTTTTTAAACGCATTTTTATCTTCAATTAATTTATATGCACCGTAAAATCTTTTGAGGTGTTAAGCCTTCTTAACACTAATCATGCCAACTTATTTTTCGAATTAGCCAGCCAAACAAATTTATTTTTTACAACCAACAACTACATATTGTCAAAAGAAAAAAAATGCAAAATCTATCATTTGACTGATAGACATAAAATACCATCACGAGATTTAATTCAGTGGATTTTAATTGACAAAACTAACATTAAAGAACAGTGATTATAATTTATTATTTCAATTTTTTTAACGAAATCTTAAATCTCATCTTTTAAGTTATAACTTATATTTAATTGTTTTGATATAAACAACCCTAATGGAATAAAATTTGATAATTTTATTATTATTATTATGTATCTTTAAAATAAATTCAAGTTCAAATCTAATTGAAATCAAAAGCTATAAGCTTAAATATTGAACTCAAATGTTACAATTTGAAGCAGAGTTATGCCACTGCCTTAATTCATTCAATATTTCACACGTGTATCATATAACATTGTTTGTTCACATATCTCACCTTGTATAACCCTAAAACATTAAGCAGATATCAATACTTAGTTTTTAAACTATAACTAGAATAAAGTTTATTTCTCTGTCTCCGGCCCTAATTAATTTGCTGCATTGTGAATCGTCGTGCTAGGGCTTTTCGGCTATAATGCTGCAAATACAAAAGGATAAAGAAGTATATAATAACAATATAGGTATATTGTTTGCACATAGTCCATAAAACTATAATTTGCCATTAAGCTTAGTTTCAACTAGTGAAAAAAGTTTGAACTCATAGCATTGAGGTTGTCGGATATAACGATGTTTTCAAAATTGCGATCTCATTTATTTCCTCCTTGTACTCATAAGGCCCGACCCAAATAACAAGTGTAATGGGTCAAATAGACACACAGAATTTAAATATGGTAAATTATTTATTTTTACTGATAAAATAAGTTAAATTTTTAAATCTGATCACAACTATGTATTCAAATATGACATTCACAATTCAAAATAATTTACAAATCCTTATTTAATTTTGCACTTCCAAAACATAAAAAGGTCAACTCAATTTATTTCAATCCCAACATCATATAATATGACATAGGTTCCTCCTACCCTCTCTTTGACTCCAACTTGAATGCTTGGATTGGATGAAAGCTCTTAGTCTTTATCTCCTATTCACCAAATCAATACAATACTTCCAAAAAAGCCACTTGTAAGAGGTTACTAGTGGGACACTAGATTGGTGTAAATTACCCATGAATATCCCAAGTTCCCAACTTCCCCCGCTCAAAAAGGCAAAAATAAAATAAATGGCAATTAAGAAATTACCTAGTAGAGAAGTAGGGGAAGTACCTCAAGTTTCCAACTAGATTTTAGAAGAATGAATCCTCTTAGATGAGTTCTAAGTAAGAGATAGTATTTGGTCAAAGTGGGCAATCAAAATTTGTATTGTAGACTAGAGTAAAATACATGTTAAGATACAAAAAATTTTGGGTTTAGTTCACACTTCATCCCATCTTTAATCCCCTTGTTCTTTTTACATAAACTTCCCTCACCTCCTATTTTTACACTCTTCATTCTATTCTTTTCTTTAGTTTTCTTCAGTTGAAGCACCATACCATACATTTTCTCCATCTTTCACACCACTTTTCTCATTATCTTCTACCCCTTTTCCCCTTTGAAGCAAGAAGCATAGATTGTTTGTTGTAATCTGTTTCTTCCTTTAAAGACAAGATTTTTATGATATATATTGATTAAAGACAAGATTTTGAGAACTGGGTATTGATTTTATTGAGATTAAGAAAAGAAGAGAAGGTTTTTTGTATAGTTGACCAGGAAATATGGGGTGTTTCTCTTGTTTTGAATCAAAAGAAGAAGAAAGATTAAACCCAACTTCTGGTGAAAAAGATGATCGCAAAGATGCTCATCCTTCTTCAAACTCCAATATCTCTAAATTATCATCTGGTGAGTTTAATATTCATACCTGTTTTTAGTTTAAATATTTCAATAATTGTAATGATCTGATTGTTTGTTGATTATCTGATTCGAATGTTGATTTTGATTGGGATTCATGTTTTTCATTGTAGTACTTTGTGATTGGGTATTTTTTATTTGATTACTTGTAATATGATGTAGAAATGTGCTGAATTTACTTTATGTTATGACCTAAAAGGAATCTATACCCTTTGGTGGATTTGGAATTGGGATGTACTGAATCAATGTTGTTGGATGGATGGTGTAGATTATTGCAAGTGTGTAAAGCTCTTTTGGGTTTGTTTCACTTAATAAGCACCATGCCTAATTTGGGTAAAATTCATCTTTTTTTTCCAAGTTAAGTGAATTTTGTTGGTTTCATGCATAAATATAGATGCCCCTTTGTAAATTTTGATTACCCATCAATCAATTCATGTAGCAAATGGATTGTTAGTTTGACCTAGGGGTGGAAAGATCAAGTCTTTCTTTTGCATATTGGATGGATTGGTTATCTCTGCTTCTCTAGACAAGATCTTGCTTATATGATACTTAATGCTCCCATATCGATGTATTATGTGATTCTATAGGAGCTGATCGACTGAAAGCAAGAAACAATGTTGGGCCAAGACGGGAGACTTCAGTTCCGAAGGATATGCCGGACAACAATGCTCAGACATTCACTTTCCGCGAGCTTGCAATCGCCACCAAGAACTTCAGAGATGAGTGTTTTATAGGGGAAGGGGGTTTTGGACGTGTTTATAAAGGGCAGCTGGAGACTGGACAGGTAGCCGTTCTTTCTGATTGCTTATTATGCAAATGCAGTTTGTTGCTTTAATCCAATTTTACATGATTTAGATTGTATGAACATAGACCGTAGTATTTTGCAATAGATCCCGCAACTTATAAAAATAATAAGTTCCGTAAGACAATCCATATGCAAGGTTTAATGCTATTTTGTGAGAATTGAAATGAATGATATGATCCCAAAAAAGTTCAGTCCTATAAATTTAGTCCTGGTGGCTATTGTGTACTGTTTCATTTCCTGATTGCTGCTCTACGTTACATTATATTGATTTACTATTTTGTGCGTATTTTCTTTAGACAATAATATTCGATGATATCAGATGTTTTTGGTTGCATTATCATTTATTTTCCTTCGGTTTTGTGCTGCTGATGTTTAAGATCCAAAGATTGCTGTTTCTGCAGCTATACTGGTCTTTTCCTGTTCACGGTTTCATTTTGAGTATTTAAGGCCTGGACTTCCAAGACTGTTGCTAACATTCTAACTCATTACTTGACTTACTCAAGCTATATGGATCACCTTATTTAGTACCTGTTCTGAACGCAGTAAGCTGCATGATTCTTACAGGTTGTTGCCGTCAAGCAATTGGACAGAAACGGCCTCCAAGGCAACAGAGAGTTTCTTGTAGAGGTTCTTATGCTCAGTCTTTTACATCATCCCAATTTAGTGAATTTGATAGGTTATTGCGCTGATGGTGACCAGAGGCTACTTGTATATGAATATATGGCACTGGGATCACTAGAAGATCATCTTCATGGTAAGTGTTCTTTTTTCCTTCAATTTTCAGTTAGTAGTTACCGTCAGTGATTGAGCTGTTTTATCTGCACACTGAAGGTAGTTTTAATGGCTTTCTTTTCAAGAACATAGGGTGTGTTTTATTATCCTGGCCATCTTCACTAGTCTTAGATGATGCTATTAGTGTTTTAATTTTTAATTTTTAAATGCTAAGTCATCTATTTCATACTTACCTGCCCGTGTCGTAAGCAGTAATAAATGTTCACAGTGTAACATGATTCGCTAGCTAATTCGCTTTTTGAATTCGCAATTTGCTCAAATTTGTCCAAGAATAGCCCAAAACCAACCATAATTCGTTTTTTTCGATTCGCGATTCGTAAGGAGATTAGCGTATCATTTGACACCAGATGTTCATGATGGAATTCCACCCGACGTGCTCTTTTATTCATAGATCTTGATTGCACCCAATACTACCTCTAAAGTGAACGGATGATGATGAAAGTTGTTGAAGCAAAAGTAATTTTTGGGGGATTACAAACATTACTATGGACTTAAGATAGGACCGACCTTGCAAAATCATGTAATACCATTACCTCAAGTCCTTAACCATCGTTTATAACTACCAGTCAAATAGGCCGTAAGGACCTAATCTTATATCTTAGAATCTATGTGTGTGCACTTTATCATGGAAAGTGTCAAGGTTCTTGATTTTTTTTTGGGTTCTCAATTTGATATATCCGTACATAACTTGCTTTCATGGTTTCATAATTTTTAATGATAGTCGAAACTTATATTTGTAGATCTCCCTCCTGATAAAGAACCACTTGACTGGAATACCCGGATGAAAATTGCAGCTGGTGCTGCAAAAGGATTGGAGTATCTTCATGATAAAGCAAATCCGCCAGTTATCTATCGAGATTTTAAATCATCCAACATATTGTTAGAAGATGGGTACCATCCAAAGCTCTCTGATTTTGGGCTTGCAAAACTGGGACCCACTGGTGACAAATCACATGTTTCTACCAGAGTGATGGGCACTTATGGTTATTGTGCTCCTGAATATGCTATGACAGGACAATTGACTGTGAAGTCAGATGTTTACAGTTTTGGTGTTGTCTTTTTAGAGCTGATAACTGGTCGTCGAGCTATTGATGGTGACCGTCCTCATGGCGAGCAGAACCTTGTAGCATGGGTAAGATAATGGTTCTGTTCCCATCTTTAACAGAATCTTCTAGGAAGCTACTCGGTTCTTTTATAGCTAATATGTTCTATTTGTGCAGGCACGCCCTTTGTTCAGTGACCGGCGTAAATTTTTGAAATTGGCAGACCCTCTGCTACAAGGTAGATTTCCAACACGAGGACTTTACCAAGCTCTAGCTGTTGCATCCATGTGCATTCAAGAAAGTGCGGCTGGCCGTCCTCTCATCGGAGATGTTGTTACTGCACTCTCATATCTGGCTAACCAAGCATATGATCCAAATGCAAAAGATGATCGGAGGAACAGAGATGAGAATGGTGGAAAAGTCGTAAGGGGTGAAGATGGGGCAAGTTCGGGGAGAAAATGGGACTTGGAAGGCTCGGAGAAAGATGACTCCCCTAGAGAAACAGTTAGAATGTTGAATAGGGATTTAGATAGAGAGCGTGCTGTTGCGGAGGCCAAAATGTGGGGTGAAAATTGGCGGGAGAAAAGACGTCAAACCTTGGATTTGGAAGGTGGTTCTGAAAAAGACGACTCCCCAAAAGAGACAGCGAGGATGTTGAACCGTGATTTAGACAGAGAGAGAGCTGTTGCTGAGGCGAAGATGTGGGGAGAAAATTGGCGGGAGAAACGAAGGCAAAGCGCTCAAGGCGCAAATGACCGTTCAGATGCGTGATTCACCCTTTTCTTGTACAGTACCAAAAACGCTACCTGAAGTTATGCTCAGGTCGGGGCAGGCTAAGTTGAGTACTAGCCTATGCCCGTGTTTTCCCTTCATATTTTTTCTCTTATAAATTACGAAAAATGTATCGAGGCTTTGTACGAAGGATAAAAAATACCCACCATATATGCTTGACCTAGTTTTGTTTCTGTTTCTTTACAAGATCGACAGATATAAGGAGAGCGGATGATGGAATAGGGTATACTGCATAGAAGAATCAGAGTTGTATATCTTCGGCAAGAAAGTATGCATCACCTCGGCTTGGCTCCATTTCAGTTCAGTATGCGGGAGTCATTTCGCGAGGTTATTTCTTTTCTATAATAGCAGATGGCATGTTCCTTCTTGCTTTTGCATTATTATGCCTTAGAAATGATCAGTGGATTTGGTAACTATACCTGTCTTGGCTAACATTATACTGAAGGTTGTCAGTCTTCATACATATTACATACCATATCATACATACTGTATTCATAGATGTACTTAATGTTCCATCTTTGAATTTCTCATTCCCTTGTTTATTATCGAGTCCTCCTATTCTGATCAAATGCTATTTGTTTTTTAGCATTGTTTACCAATCATTTTTAGTTTGTATTTTATTCTCAATCTATAAGTTAAAAAATAATATTAAATTTTTTTATAATTTATAGTCAAACACAATTAGAGATAATTAGAATTAATCGACAAATGTGCAAGTGTAGAACAAGATTAGTCAAATGATATAATAAAACAGGCATCTTTGGAGTTTGGTTAACTTCAACGTTATCCTAATGCTCCAAACAGTATATTTTTCTTTGGTGGGGTTGACAAGATCAGATGGTTCTTATCTAGAAGGTTGTTTCTAACTAACCTTTCAACTATGCATATTTGTTTGGTCGTAAAGCCATTTTAACATATTTTATTATAATCAAAATTAGATACTTTTATCTAATTTTGATTATATCAAATCATTGACTCTACTGAAAATTAAAGAACAAGATAGAACATTCTTTGATCATTAACCAAATAGGTCATTTGACTTTCAACTTAAGCATGTTTTTACAAATGATTTTTTGTTTGGTTTGACCAATGGTCAAACGTCTAAAGAATGTTTCAGTAAATAACTTCTAAGTCGGTTGAAATATAGATTTTTAAACCAAAATAAAAAAACCGCTATGGTTTATGAGTAGTCCAGTTCATTGACTTCTTACTTTTTAGTCCACTTTTGTTAATAAATTAACAGCAAATCAACTTATATTTTTAACCATTTAAATCAATCAACAAAAATATGTCAAATAAATTCATAATATTTTTTCATTGATCAGAAACCTCGTAATCACTCATCACCCATGACTCTTATTTGCCCCCCTAGTCCCCATTCTATATTTATCTATTACAGGTAGGTTATGACAAAAGGAAAATTAGGTTAAAATCAAACTCATAAACCTTGCTGAAAAGTAATATTTGCACTCCAATTAAAATAAGACTCTATTCTCCAACCACCCTTATATTAATGCCATATAAATTGCTACCAATGAAAGACATTTACTTTTCCAGCATTTTGCTCCTGAACAAACTGATGCTAGTAAATTACAACTACTCAAAGAATACGTGATAGAAGATGCAAGAAATTAAGTGGAAGAAAAAGAGTGAAAATTAGGCAACTTGCATTTAAAATTAACAGTTGTTAGTTATAAATGCATCCAATTCCAACCTTAAGAACGTTACTAACTAATTTAGCTCTCATAGAGATCCAGTTATCTCTTAAGAAAAACGCAAATTTTTTTGTTCCTTCCGAAGGGTAAGAATAATACATTTAGGCCGTAAACAGGAGTTCGTATCGTGTCTTAGGCTTACGCGCACAGTTACATACTATGCGAACTAGCCAAACACCAACGATTAGACTTGACTCGACTCGACTTGACTCGACATATGTAGTTTGTTGCCAAAAAAGCTAGCATTAGGTGTGTATTCAGACTGCAGCCGGACAGTAAACTCCATTGCTTCCGTCTTGCTGATCTGCTGTCTCATTTTCTTTGTGCTCAGAATCGGTCTGATGATTATCAGTAATTGTCGAGTTTTGATTGACTAGTTCAGTTGGATCGCTTTGATTTCTCCCTGATACGTTGGATAAGTAGCAGTTCTTGCACACCGCGTATAATACCATCTGAAGTAGCCCCAAGATGAAACCCATAATGTTTGGTATCTGATTTCAGATAAGAAGTGAATTAGAATGTTTAACTCTATTTCCATGAGGGTAATTCGTGACTAGACCTGTCGAGGGGTTTTGGGTCCGTTGGATCATTTTCACTTTGGTCAATTTCGATTTGTGTCAGGTTTGGATCGACATAACAGGTCAAAATTTTTTAAACATTTATTATAATAATTGAATATTTCCAAAAAATTATGGATATTTACAAGTTAAAATTTATTCATATGAGATCTTATTAGATTGTTTTCGATGCATATAATTTTATTACATATTTTTTATATTTTTTTGTGAAAAGCATAATAAATATTAAGCTTCAAACACGTGCTTTGAAATCTGTGCAAAAAGCAAATGTAAATAATCAAATATCAAATTGGAAAGTAGGAGTATTTTCATATAAAAGGGACCAATATATTGATTATTAGGGACACCAAAAAATATTAATTCGAAATACAAAAATTGACTATAAATATTGCAAGTCCAACTAAAAAAAATGAGGTGACTTGAAAAAATTGATAAAATAAAAACACGTATCAAAACAATTATGTCCAGGTCAATTTAAATCAAATTAAAATTTAACAGGTCTATTCACTAAAACATTTAAATCTAAAATTTAAATAAGAAGAAATTTAACATACTCAAGACCGAAAATAGCAATTTGAACCAACTCACAAGAATAAACAAGTCTCTTCGTAGGATCCCATATGCAAACCATATGACTGCACACAAAGTGAGGAAGAAGGACAATTGAAATGGCATGAACCTCACGCTCTTTGTTCGAAACACCTTAACCTGAAAATTTTATAATAGAATCAAATACAATTGATAAATTTATTATTGGGCTCTTACATAGCCCAATAACAAGACCCCAGTGCTGTTCCTGGCTTTATTTGGACCCTAGGCTAAAAATAAAAAATAGTCTTTATATAATTAACTTTTGGTTTTTTTTCCTCCAATTATGCATCATTGATTTCTTTTTTTTTTTTTAATTACATCAATGTCGAATAAAGGTAGTCAAAACTAATTTTTAATTATAAGCTAGAAACTACTTATGCAAACTACTCTCAGGAACGACCCTGCAAGACCCGCATAAAAAAAGAGTTAGCTGCACACAAATTCAATGAGGTTTCATCCTAAAACCAATTGGTAATAAGAGGAGTAGTGCATTAAACTTATATGATAATCAACCTGTCTCTAAGTGAGCCGGTTTTTTGATTGGACAAGAACGTCATTTTTTTGGAACCTACACGTTTTTATGGAAGACCAAAACTTTTTGTTTCCTGTTGATCGGAAACCATCAGCTCTGGTACCATAATAAATTTATTATTCGGCTTGTAGATATAAAAGGAGAGTTGCTGACTTGTTGCACACAAATCCGATGAGGTTTCATCCTAACACCAATTGGTAATTAGAGGAGTAACCAACGTCTCTCTGATTTTTCTATGTGAGACATGTGAGTTATTTTCTAACAACAATATTGAGATTGAAGCAATATATAATATGAAATTGTATGATCGATGAGTAGTTAGTCCCAACCCAGGCAGCTAGCCGGGTTTTCTTACCATGATGGCAAGGGGTGCCGCGAAAACACAAGTGGAGACAACAGCACAAATAATCCCCAACACTTTCACCCGATTAGTGCCATCAACAAGAATTAACTGAATAACGATAACAACCAGAACGAAAATCGCCAAATGAAATGAAACTAGCTTGGCAGTAGAAATCTGCAACAGAGTGATAAAGATGTAATTAATTAGTGATCTAAAAATGAATTTCGATTAAAAGTAGTATATATGGGAAGAGAGTTTGGTACGTACTCTGATGCTCTTTGAAGCGTAAACACAGAAAAAAACAATGTACAATGTCTCAATTATGCAGCCTACTGAATTTATGGTAATCAAAAAGATTTCCTTCTTTTTGAGTAGTGCATAATACAACCAAAGCATAGCACTAAAAAGTGCTACTACATAAGGTACTGCTTGGAACCCTTCTGTCGATCTTTTCTTGTAAATTCTGTAGTATGTAGGCCTGCATCATCATAACTTTGAATCACATAAGTCGTGTATCTTTATTTTCGGGCTAAGGCTAGTGAATCCACTACAAGGGGTGGCGGAAGGGGAGGAAAAAAGGGAGTTTATACTTTCTGTAGGTAGTGGTGAGTGTTGGAAAATAATTCACATTTGATCCAGCATCGAAGAATTAGAAGGATGATGACTAATATATAAGCTTGATGGGTTACTCCTTTACCAACTGGTTTTAGAATAGAATCTTATTTGGTTTGTGTGTAGTCAACTCTTCTCTTATGCGGGTCTCATAGTGAATAAGCTCAAGCCCATATTTATCAGTCAGAATCGAATTATAGTCATAAAGATGAAAGAAAAAGTCTTTTAACCATTAGATCAACTTATGAATGTTCATGAATTAATTATGTATGAAAGTAGGCAAAATTGATTATCTAACATTAACAAAATGAAATATGATAATTAGAAAACTTACAATGGAGCTAGATACACTAATCCAGAAATGACATTACCTAAGAAAAAAAAATAATGTTTGTATTTTGATTAGTACTCTTACTTTCATTGACATAAAATTTAAAAGAGTTATATTATTTATCCGTTTTAAGTGCACCATTTCTCAAAAAAATACGAGCTTTTTATTCTGAGAAAATAATGCATCAAAACAAAATGAAAAAACCATAAGCAAATTATAATAAAATTTAAAAAATTGATTGGTTCACCTAAAATTCCGACGATGGTGATTGATAGGTTGTGCAATGCCATATATGATATGTTGATCACTAGTAAAGCGCAAAGGAGAAATGAGAAGTTAAGTGTTGATATAATTCATGATCATTAACATTAAAAGAGAAGGGATTTAGAAAGTGTGTTATGTGTGTATGTGAGTGCAAAAATTCCATGGGTTGCCTAGTCTCCATTTAAGCATCAAGGCTGAGTAGATGATTAAGAATTAACGCATGCTTTTGAGAAGGGTTTTGATTTGTTTTTGGTAAACTGCAAAAATATTATTTCCTTTAAGGTATTATTTTCAATATGATTACTCTCATCACACTCTTTTTGAGCACAACCAAATCCTTATCTATATGCTGGATTAGAATTATTTTACTTTTAACATTTCTCCGCTCCTTAAATATAATGCTTTATGCTATTTTTTGACAATATAATCACGTAATTGATATGAAGTAAATAAGCATTGAAGCTTTGAAGTTCTCTTTACGCTCAATATAAACAGTAGTAGATAATTTACTTGTAGTGACAAAAATAAAATTCAGTACTAAAGTATAAATATACAAAGTATTGAATGTTTTATATTTTAGCTTCTCAAGCAAAAGGTCATCCTTAGAAAAATAAAATTGTGTTTTAGACAAATCTCTTAAATCCATGCTTGCCCAATCAAGAATACACAATAAGTCTTAGCAATGTGATATTCTCCATACATTCTTCATTATGTATTTAGGGGAGTAAAAGTAAGCAAGGTATGCCTAGTTATTTTACATTTTGTTAAATTTTAAGGTCTAAAAATAAGTAACTAAATTAAAGTAAAAATAATATTTTGAAACCTTTGATTTAGGAGGTCCTATTCAATTAGACGTCTTATATACCTTCCCCTAATTAGAGTTTATGTTAGGAGATAAATATAGAAATGTTTATGAGTCAAAGTCAAGTCAAGTTGATTATTGCCTTGTTTGAATTAGGCTTAAGTTGCTAAGAATCACCCATGTTTGATCTTAAGTTGAGTGAAACCAAGCTAAAAATAAGTTGTTCAACCTTTGCTCGTTTTATTTTAATATTTTAAAGCTCCGTTTATTCAAATTTGAGCTTAAACTTCTGCTAGATTTAAAATATTAATAAATGATGTTTTATTTATGCTATTTATGATTTAGAAATGATACATGATATTAATTTTTTCATTTACTTCCTTTATCATCTTGATCATTGTACACTCTTTTATTTGCACAGTAACAACACACTCTGTTTTTTTCTCTGTTTAGTTGTGCAGCATGGTTGCTTGGTGTTTGCTGTTAGAATTTAGATAATGAGTATGGCTTACCCAAACAAGGAGAAGAGGTAACTCACGTACAAATCTAAAGTAGGTTCATCAAATAACTACTTAAATCAATTGGTAATAGTTGAGTTATTCCTCAAGTTTATAAAGAGACATAGTCTCTTCTCTTTCTCCTGTATGGGATTACCCACATGTGGACAGTAGCGGACACTTTAACAATTGCTTGGAAAATATAAGCACAATTTTCCATGAGTTGATGTCTTGAAGGCAATCAACGACGAAGAACCGAAGAAGAGATGAAGAAAAGAGAAGGTGAGGGGTAGTTTGAGTAGCTTGGGTGACGTTAAATTTAATTAAGGGAAATTTCACATGGTAGCATTCAGTTTTTATGAAACGCCAGTGCTAGCGTTTTTGTAAGATTTTTCCACATGGTAGCATCCAGTTTATGCACTATCTAACTGTCGTAGCATTTTCCGTTAAATTCTTGTTAATTTCCGTTTAATTTATCATTTTGTAAGATTTTTCCACATGGTAGCATATAGTTTTTACTCTCAAATGTTTAATTTACCGTTTTAATATTTAATTCACCGATTAATTTATCAACGCCCTTAAATGTTGTTAAATTTACTAGTGCTTAGAATGCACCTTTTGAACTTATAAAATGCACCTTTTAAGCTTATAAAATGCACATTTTAGTGCTTAAAATACACCTTTTGAACTAATAAAATGCACCTTTTAAGCTTATAAAATGCACCTTTTGAATTATTTATTAGTGTTTGTAATACACTTTTGAATTTTATAATACCAATAATTTGAATGAAAATAAAATTGTTACAACATTTAAGGGCGTTGATAAATTAATCGATGAATAAAATGTGTAAATGATGAGTTAAACATTTGAGAGCAAAAATTGGATGCTAACATGTGGAAAAATCTTACAAAATGATGAATTAAACAAAAAATAACAAGAATTTAACGGAAAATGCTACGGCAGTCAGATAGTGCATAAACTGGATGCTACCATATGGAAAATTCTTACAAAAATGCTACCACTAGCGTTTCATAAATTTGGATGCTACCATGTGGAATTTTCCCTTTAATTAATTGTAGTCTTGGACAACATTTTCCTCATCGACGCAAAACCTAGTTCCTGGCCCAATAGGGTACAAAAACGCTGCCCTTATCAGCGTTTTCCCTAAAAGCTTATTTTTATAAATAGTTTGGGGTGCACTCACATCCCCAAAAACTTAAAAAATAAACATAAAAAACAAAGTACTTATAATTAATAAATATTCTATTACTATAGTACTGTACTTTGATTAGATTAATCTTATTTTGTTTGTGGTCAAGTCATCCACAAAAAACACCTAATTTTTATTTTTCGCCATCCTTTTCATTTTATCGTCACCCATATTTTAAATTAATTTAATAAAATGACGAAAATGCCCTTTAACTTAAAAATTTTAAAACTTCTATAAAACACTTCAAACTCATTCAATAACACTTTTATCACTTAAAAAAACACAAAATCTACACATAAAATTAATCGGAGCTAAAGTGCGATTGAACCTAGGAGGAGTCGTTAACAAAAACTCGAGGTAATTTCTATTTTAATGTAATTAAAAATTTAAAAAAAATAAAAAAATAAATTACGAGTCACAAAAAGTGCGACTGAACCTAGGACGAGTCGCACAAAAAGTGCGACTGAACCTAGGTGGAGTCACACAAAAAATGTGACCGAACCTAGGAACAGTCGCACTTTTTGTGCGACTCCTCCTAGGTTCAGTCGCGCTTTTTGTAACTCGTAATTTTTTTTTTTAACTTTGAAATTCCTTTTGTTTAATTAATTTATTTTTTAAGTTATTTTTATTTAATAAATGTTGTAATAAATTATTTTATTTTAATATATTATTATATTATGATAATGTTATTATAATAATTAGTTTTGAATTTAAATAATTTATTTAAATGTTTAATTATTTTTTAATATAATAATAATATATTAATTAAAATTTAGTTGTTAATTAATTTTTAATATAATAATTGTTAATAAAATTTTATTTCAGTTGTTAATTAAATTTTAGTTGTTTAATTATTTATTAATATAATAATTGTTTATTTATTTATATGTGTGAATTATGTTGTTAATAATTTATATGATTGTAAGTGTTTATTAAATTTACTTAAATGTCTATTAAAGTAATATTGTAAGTGTAATTCAAATGAATATAACTTAATGTATTTTTTTATGCTTTTAATTTTTTATTAATAGTTTATTAAAATATGAAAATTGTAGTAAATGTCTAAATATAACTTAATTCAAATTGTAGGAAAAGGAAAAGACTTTTTTACAGGGTTATTGAGCGGCAATAGTTCTAGGCCGAGTTTACTGAGAGGGGATCCCCATGAGAGGGGGGATCCCCATGAGAGGGGGGTTACGGGTTCTGCAAGGTGAGCCATGCAGGAACAGGCGCCCAAACATAGTCAGGCCCAACGTTCGAGTACCCTAGACCATGTGCGTAGTCGCTTTGAGCGCCAGACTAGCCTGCGTAGTAATACGGTCGGCTCAGGTGACGATGATACTGATTACGACGAGTCTGTCAATCGGGAAGAGTATGTCGGTCAGGATGAGTCTGTCCGTCATCCTGTTGATGCCGGTCAATTTAAGATTAGAGGGCATGGCACGATTGGCACTTCTGATCACGCAGAAGTCAGCCAGGTTGAGGATGCGGCTCCACGGGGGAGGAGGCGCTCACAGTCCCCGGACATGGACTGGTTGATCACATCACCCCAGCCCGGGGGCCCTGTTGACACCAGTTTAAAACCCAGCTACGGTGGGCACGTAGCGAAGGTTATACTTGAAGGATTGGAGCGCACGCCTCCGATTTTGGATTGTCGCCCTATGAAGAGGACGTTGGATGCGATCATCAGACTGCAAGACATGTCTGATGAGCTGTACGGGGTGTTACCTGCCACTCCTCTAGGTTGTCTGCCGTACATAATGCACCATCACATTGATAGTGCTCTTATTACGGCCTTTGTGGAGAGGTGGCAGCCTGATACCGACACCTTCCACATGCCATGGGGGGGAGAGGACCATAATGTTGCACGACGTGCAACGCATTTTAGGAGTTCGCATTGACGGTTCACTTCCCGCTGAACCTGCTGATGGTGACTGGAAGCTTGGTCTGGCCGGTCTGTTTGGGGAGCCAATTTCGGAGCTGCGTAAAAAGGGGTACTTCACCAGCAGGAACATTAACATTAGTGAAATGTTGTAGCTATGCCACCGTTCTCAATCTCTGGAGACTCAGACTACTGCATATTACATGGCTATAGTGGGTTCCACACTGCTGGTGGATAAGACTACAGTCGTGATGCGGCCTCACCCTATACTTGCTGTGACTGCTGATCATGATGAGATTGCTTGGGGTGCAGTGACGCTGGCTAACATGTATCGCCAACTGGGTATGGCGACAAAGACTTGGTGCAAGACTATTACTGGTTGTCTGACACTGTTACAGACATGCAAGTACTTCCCATCCTTCCGCCCCCATCCTCATCAAGCTGATATGCCTAACAAGACCAGGGTGGAGATGTGGTCCCAAAGAAACCAATTCGTGAGCTGAGCAGACTAAGAGACTGTAGGAGTATACTGGACTCCATGACAGAGACACAAATTTTGTACATGACCTCACACATCGTTATACTAGTTATTTTAATTTTATATTATGTTGTTTATGTTAATTTTCTTTGTAAGCAGGTGGAATAGACTCCGTACATGACTTCTCCTAGGGCTTTATTGAATGAGCACCCACGCACCGCCAATGTCGAGGGTATCACCTGTTTTGATATCGTGGAGGTGTATTTGCCTGAGAGGACAGTCAGACAGCTTGGTTTTGTACAGGCTATTCCCCCCCCTCCGTTGAGACCTACCCAAGCTCTGCGACCAGCACAGGGTTCCTATTCAGTGACATTCGCTTCTCCGTCTATGCACACGGAGATGTGGAGTAGGTTCCCCTATTGCGCACGCGTTGGTGATCAGGCACTGCGTCGAGCATCTGTTTCATCAGAAGCTGTCCCTGAGTATATCGACTGGTTTAGAGTGTCTTCCCACACATTTCTCATCCCCGGTGAAGGACCTACTGCTGCATTTGGTGCAGCGGATAACAGAGTTGAATACGTTAGTGTTTCTATTTATCTATTTCATTTTTATGTGTCATTACCGAAATTGTTGTCCAATTTTTTGGTAATACAATTGTTTTGTTTGTACAGTTTGCAGCTGAATTTCTAACTCGACTCGCGTCATTGCTCAGGATGCCAGCTGTTGTTAATATGACGCCCCGGGAAAAACAGGCTGTTGATTTGTATTTGGATGAACTTAGAGATTTGTTTGCCGAATGGCAAGAGTTTAGAGGGCACAGCCCTTCATAGACATCTATGTTTGTATTGATGAAGAATTTGTATTACTACGCATTGCGTTTGATTCACTAACATATTTATTCACTAACATAATTATGGAATGAATACTATAAATACAGTTACTACAATGAATACAATTAATGAAATGAAAACACTAAGTACAATCAGTACAATAAACACAATAAACACAATCAACACAATAACTACACAACATTGTACTATGGAGTATCTAAATTGACTGCATCTTCGGCGGTGTTATTATATTGTGGTCGTTGTACGCCACACAGTCTATTCCAAAGTGATATCCTGTTGCGATACTGTCTCTCTACATCTCTACATGAACTGTTAGCTGCTGCTCTCCAATTTTGCTAGACTGGCGGCAGTGGAGATGAATCATCGTTCATTAAAAGCTGAACATAATGATTTCCGTTCACCCAAAGAATATGTACAAGTTTATTAACGCCATGCATTCCCTCTGTTCTCCTTGCCGGAAGCACTAAAACAATTATACATTGGATTACCATCGGCAGAGCCATAATACGCAATTGCAATGTTGAGAAACGTTGCTGCAGAATACAATGCTGTCATTTCCATCCAGTGACTATACGGGGCAGGTCCTTTGCTATGGGCACCAATTCTGTACATAGCATTCTCCACCAACTCTGCTGATAGATACACGCGTGCATATTGATCTCTATGCGTTTCCATTTCCAAACTCATTGCACGTCGTAAAAGAGGCCATGCCTCCTCGCCCCCTAACTCTGTGACGGCAATAGCTCTAAATCCACAGTTTTCGTCACCTATAACATCAATCCAATCAAACAGGTACGGCGGAAGAATATACGGAATGTGATTTGGCCACGGAAAAAGTGAAAAATCACGACCTGCTGAACCATCTGAAAAAATAACAGTATATTAATATCATTCAATTGATCTAAAACATATATGATTATATGAAAGGAAATACGGGTACTAGATAAGTTGAAACTGAAGTTAATTCCAACTGACGATTGGTTTGATCGGTTGCTAGATCTCCCGCGTGATGAAGATCTGGATCTGCGACCCCTTGAGGATGATCTACTGTACTCGAACGCACTTTTGTTTCTCCTGAGGGTTCTGCTTGTTGTTGGTCTTCCCTTCCTCGGTGGACTTGCTTGTGGTTCAGGTATATCGGTATTATCAGGGTGTAGTTCATGTTCAAGTACCTGAGACATGCGTCGTACAACTACGGGGTCGGCTTTTAAAACATCATCCACCAACGATTGAAAGTACTCTTTATCATCGGCGTTTGCGTGCCCTACTTCTTCATTGGCGTCTTGTTCTTCCTCTAAGTACTTTAACATTTTCCAAAATTGATGTATATCGTCCAAGTACAACGAACCATGAGACTTGATTGACAAGTAACAGTAACACGCGCAGGGTAATCCGTGGGTTCTTTGAAGTACACAACCGCATTTTTCAAAAACATAAATCCCTAAGTTTAACATCTGGTTGTGCTCCATCATCAATTGTTCCAAGGCAAATATGAAAACATGACGATACAACGGTCTCAAAAAATTAAGTCGCGACGTCCTTGAAATCGAATTCATAGATTCCTGCAGAGCTTGTCTTATCCTCGATTGCTGATTCGTTATCTGTGCGTGTGCCCTTTTAAAGAGGGGTATCAAATGAGCTATTACCGCCACCCAGGTAGTACTTGAAGGACGAGTGTTGGATTTCGACTCTACTGGTAGTCTGGTTACCCAAGTGCAAACAGTCATTCGTCCACGCACACACAAATTTCTCTTTTTGAGGAATCCATGTTCCAGCCAAATACTGCACGACCCTATTGTTCCTAGTCAACCAAGTAGACACAATCCCTTCCCACCTGTTTTCAAATTCAGGGATCGTCAGACTTTTAACCAAGGGGTTCCATTTTGTTTGCCTAAATATATGTCCCTGTTGATTTTTCTTGCCGCCGCACAATTTGTCGACCATGTTCTCCACGTCATTGCCAATATGCTATACGCATAATAAATGTCGTACATCTGCATTAACCAGAAATTTAAAAATTAATTGAGATATATATATATATATATATATATATATATATATATATATATATATATATATATATATATATATACACAGTATATAGATCAACAATAATTAATCATTAAAATCTGTTTACCTAGAAAGACAACACGAATAGCTGCAGACAAACCCTCTTCTCGATCCGTTACGATTACGTTAGGCGTCTGAACTATGCCGTAAATATCCCTCAACCTCTCCAACACCCAAGAATAAGACACAGCCGCCTCATCTCGCATCAAACAGAACGCAACTAAGAAGTTGTGGTTGGTTGGCGTCATTCCAATTACTTCGCAAAGGGGCCACTTTCGCTTATTAGTTTTGTACGTTGTGTCTATCAACACAACATGGGGCCACAAACATATCATTTGGATAGATGTAGGATTTGCAATCAATAATCTACTCAACTGCCTCTCACTATCCAAGTCTGTCCAAACTACATAATTATACTCTTTGGCCATATAAAGACAGTGTTTAAGAGGAGTCCTACCATCCATTTCTTCTCTCCTTATTGACTGTCTTACATTATGAATTTGATTCATACTAGCATAAAAACCAGGAAAATTCCTTCTAATTGAAGTCATTATAAACGCTGGTTGCATGCCAGTTGCACTAAGATCTCGTATGTGCTGCCTAATATTGACAGTCATCCTATTTACTCATATTTGACCATCTCTGTACACCAAGAACAAGTGGTTATGTCTTCTTTTTTCACCAGGAAACACTCTTACCGTCCAAGGTCTTTCCTGTGGTTTAAGACTACTTCCTAAAATCATAAATTTACACCCAAAAGCCCTACTTTTAGAACCAGGTCGGGCAGCATTGTCTAAGTTATGCAAATCACCCCTTATATTACCATAGCGGTGACATCTTAAGTACAAAGTCACTCTAGAACGTCCTTCCTTTTGTTTATATGAAGCACGTGTAAATTGAAACCAATTCTTAGTGCTATCTCATCAGCCCAAGTATGTAAATCATCTACAGAATCAAATTCCCTATCGATAACAAATCTATCAGAGTAATCTCAAAAAAAGTGCAACTGGACCTAGGTCGAGTCACACTTTTTGTGCGACTCAGCCTAGGTCCAGTCACATTTTTTGTGCGACTCTCCCTAGGTCTGGTCGCACATTTTGTGTGACTGGAGGAGGTTCTGGAAATTTTTTTTTTTTGAAAAATTTCGAAACGATTAATTACTTACCGAATCGTTATCATGCTCGTTTTGGTTCGCCATTGTTATTCGATGTATACTTTTAACTTGTTTAAGTTAACATAGTGTTTTTAGAGAGTTTTAGAGAGATATTACAGTTTTTGAGTTCGAAAAATATGCAGGGGCAATTTTAGAAATTCATTATATATATATATAGGGTAGCGATAAAATAAAAAAGGGGGTGATATTAGTAATACTAAAAAAAAAATGATTTTCACATTGTATCATGCTTCTATTTGATTGATCATTGGAATCGTTATTGCATTTTCTTAGCCTCGCCCAGTCCCCTTCGTGTATTCCAGCATTCGAAACAATGGCGGAATATAAAACCCTAAAAGTTACACAATCAAACCTTAATTCTTCAGTTTTCTGTCTTTACCTCAACCGTCCATCACACCGTAACGCACTATCCATAGATTTCTTCGACGAATTCCCGAAAGCCATTAAATCCCTCGATCAAAACCCTAACGTCAACGTTATAATCCTTATCGGCGCCGGCGATCATTTCTGTGCCGGAATCGACATCAACACTCTCAATTCTATCACTCAAAAATCGGACTGTGATCAAGGTCGTTCCAATGAGAGATTTAGGAGATATATTAAGCATTTGCAATCGGCAATTACCGCATTGGAAGAATGCCGAAAACCAGTGATTGCGAGTATTCATGGAGCTTGTATTGGAGGTGGAATTGATATTATCACCGCTTGTGATATAAGGTATTGTACGAAGGATGCTCTTTTCTCAGTTAAAGAAGTTGATTTGGCAATTACTGCTGATTTAGGAACTCTTCAGAGGTTACCTGGGATTGTTGGGTATGGAAATGCTTTGGAGTTGGCATTGACGGCGAGGAGGTTTTTGGGTTCGGAGGCGAAGGAATTGGGTTTAGTTTCTCGGGTTTTTGGGTCTAAGAAGGATTTGGATGATTTTGTTGCACATGTTGCTGAAGGTATGCTGATTTTCAGATTGTTTTAACTATTGTATTAAACATATTTTTATTGTATGAAATTGATCATAATGCTACATTTTTATGTTTGTTTTTTTCATACTAGTACTAATATCTTGTGATTAATGTTGTGTATTGGATTCTTAATCAGTTGCTGATATGCAATTCAATATCAATCAAGACAACTAAATGTTCCATTAGTTTATAGTCGATGTATCTGGAGATTGTCAACCAAGATTTTTCTGTTGATGTGATTGGATTTCATGTATAGTTATGAACACTGATCATTTGGCTATTTTAGGATGCTCTTGATTAATAATTTTTTCTTTAGCAATTTAGCATGGCACTGTAGGACTTAACAAAACTTAATTAGGAATTGTTGAGGGAAACGGAAGGGAGGTTAGGGAAGGGAAGGAATGTATTTCCAGTTTCTTTCAAAATCTTTCTAACAATGGAAGGTTTTGGTTTATTAAATGAGAGAGATTAATGGTTCCCTTGATTTGTTTATGCACGCTTTTCTAGAAATATTTCATATCCAAAATAATGGATAGTAGATCCCTCGCTCTCACCCTTTCTCAGCTAGTATTCTTATGGAATCACACTATAAATGGCCCTATTTAGTCCATAGTCACAGGTTTATAATGTTGTGAAAGCGCAAGCCTCAAAGAGGTTCAACAAAGAAAAACAAATGAAAATTATAATACAAAATGAGAACACAAGTGTTTATGAGGTATTTTACCTCCCCCTCAAATATAGTTTATTATAATGAATTCAACAATTACAAGTATAATAAACTCCCTTATCTTGAGGACAACCTCTCAAGATCACAAATACTAAAGCAAAATAAGAACACTCTCAAGTTTCTAACAATGCAATAGCCCTCTCAACAATATGTGTGTTTGTGTTGTATGTTACTATGGGTGATGAATCCTATTTATAGGCAAGGCATTCATCACCCTTAGTATTCCCTCATAAATCACCATAAACCACAATTAACAACCAATTAACTATGACAATAAACATTACAATAAACAATAGAAGTAATGCACCACATAATTGCATAGCTATTTCACATTCTGACGAAATCAGAATCCTATGTAGCCTTCTGAACTTCCGCTCGACCCGAGCCATTACCTCGCTCGGTTGAGCGAGCTTCCAGAGAAGCTACTGACCTGATCTGCACATCTTGCTCGACAAGTTGCTCGACCGAGCCACTCCTGCTCGACCGGTCGAGCCACTCTTTGCTCGACCGAGCGTCTGGTCGAGCTGCTCACAGTTTGTTCCTCTTCTTGTTGCTTCGATCAAACAACTCTCATTAACCGTTCCAAATCTTAAACCACCCATACTCGACACATCTTTATCGACCCTCTCTAAAGTACAAGACAAAACATGTTCGACTATATGTTTAAAGTGAACGTCATCACTAAGATTATTGGCACTTGCTTTAACAATCTCCCCCTCAAGTCCAATATTCTTATCCTCCTCAAAAGTAACTCTCTTTGACCCAAACACACCATCACCAACACTTTTGTGGCCTAGGCTACCACAATTAACTTGTAACTCATACAAGTTCCTCTTACTCCTTACTCCCTTCATGAGCACCATGCTTCCTCTAATGACTTTCAAAACCCCTCCACTTGCTTTGAAAGTGCATCCTTTACTCTCAAGTCTACCTAATGAAATAAGGTTCCTCTCAAACTTTGGTACATACCTTACATTACCAAGTCTTCTTTTGACACCTTCATGAGCCTCAATCATAACCTCACCAATACATTCTACTTTCACCTTTTCATCATTTGGTAAAGTAACAAGGCCATAATCACCATAACTAAGCTTAGTAAATTTTCCTTTTTCACAACAAATGTGGAATGAGCAACCGGAGTCTATTACCCATTCCTTACTATGAACTACTCCCCCATCAACTAGTAGAACATCATCATCATCAACAAAGCCTAGAGCGGCATTCCCGCTACTCTCACTCTCATTCCTTCCACTATCCCTTAAGTTTCTCATTCTCTTAAGGTCTTCCTTAAACTCTTTGCACATCATTTGTATGTGCCCCTTTTTCTTACAATAGTAACACACTTTGTCACTAAGGTCACCCCTCCCTTGAGACTTACCCCTTCCTTGATATCTCTTTTCTTTGGTTCTTCCCCTATTAGACTCCTCACTAAACAAGCATTCCCCAACATTCTTCTTTTCTTCCCCCTCTCTTCTCACCATGAACCTATCATTCTCTCTCAACGCCGCCAATGCTTGATCAAGAGTGATAGAATCCCTACCTATGAGCAATGTTTGGACTATGTTTCTATAGTCCTTGGGAAGTGAAGCCAAAAGTAGTAAAGCTTGTTCTTCATCAGACAACTTTTCATCGGCATTTAACAATTGGCACACCAACTTGTTAAATGTGTTAATGTGGTCTTACATTGTTGTATCCTCATCCTTCATGAGTTGATACAACTCCCACCTTAAGCAAAGTTTATTTGTTAGGGATTTGAAAGCATACACCGATTGTAATTTTTCCAACAACTCACCGGGATCGGTCTCTTTCAAGTAGTGATACTTGATTTCGAGTGCAATGGCAAGTCGGATTGTGCTTACCGCCTTCTTTCTCATTTGTGTCCATCTTGCTTCTTCTACATTATTTGGTTTCTCCTTCAATAGCGCATCATCGATGCCTTGCTGCACCAAAAAATCTTCCACCGAACTCTTCCATATGGAAAAATTGATTCTTCCATCAAACAATTGAATAGAGAAACTTTTCCCATCAGTCATTGTGTCTTTCTTGTTCTTTTAACCTCACTTTCACACTCCAAATAGCCCAAGACGCACTCCCGCTCTGATACCAATTGAAAGCGCAAGCCTCAAAGAAGTTCAACAAAGAAAAACAAATGAAAATTATAATGCAAAATGAGAACACAAGTGTTTATGAGGTATCTTGAATACCTCCCCCTCAAATGTAGTTTATTATAATGAATTCAACAATTACAAGTATAATAAACTCCCTTATCTTGAGAACAACCTCTCAAGATCACAAATACTAAAGCAAAGTAAGAACACTCTCAAGTTTCTAACAATGCAATAGCCCTCTTAACAATATGTGTGTTTGTGTTGTATGTTACTATGGGTGATGAATCCTATTTATAGGCAAGGCATTCATCACCCTTACTATTCCCTCATAAATCACCATAAACCACAATTAACATCCAATTAACTATGACAATAAACATTACAATAAACAATAGAAGTAATGCACCACATAATTGCATAGCCATTTCACATTCTGACGAAATCAGAATCCTATGTAGCCTTCTGAACTTCCGCTCGACCTGAGCCACTACCTCGCTCGGTCGAGCGAGCTTCCAGAGAAGCTACTGACCTGATCTGCACATCTTGCTCGACAAGTTGCTCGACCAGTCGAGCCACTCTTTGCTCGACCGAGCGTCTGGTCGAGCTGCTCACAGTTTGTTCCTCTTCTTGTTGCTTCGATCAAACAACTCTCATTAACCGTTTCAAACCTTAAACCACCCATATTCGACACATCTTTATCGACCCTCTCTAAAGTACAAGACAAAGCATGTTCGACTATATGTTTAAAGTGAACGTCATCACTAAGATTATTGGCACTTGCTTTAAGATGTTGTTCTCTTGTTAATTAGTGGAATTTCGAAGCACCGCCAATAAGTTAGTGATGTCGCTTTTAAAGACATTTGTTTTAGTTGCCTTGGTATAGCATCCACTTGTGTTTTTGAGACAAAAATGGAAGAAGTAATCCTTTCATTTAATTTGGGATGCTTTTTGGATAGTTAATTTTCTCTAGCCGGGCTCTAGAGTCTTATAAAAAAAACTACATATGGAAGTAGTCCAATTTCACACATTTGAAAAGGGAAACTAAGAAAGACTATGCCTTTTTTAGTTGGGGGTAGAAACTAGAAATTGATGACGTTGAATGATATGTGAGTAGTAAGATCAGTAGATTGTACTCTAGCTGATGAAGATCTTGTTTCAACCTAATGCATGTTCTACTATTGTTATACTAAGCTGTATGCTGTGTGCAGAAATTGCAGCAAAATCTCCCCTTGCGATCACTGGCACTAAGGCAGTGTTAATAAAAAGTAGGGACCTTAGTTTGGAACAAGGATTGGACTATGTAGCTACTTGGAACTGCGCGATGCTTCTTTCAGATGACCTAAAAGAGGCCACATCTGCCTTTTTCCAGAAAAGAAAACCTGTTTTTTCAAAGCTGTGAAAGACATCAAGGATGCAGGGATATTGTATGATTGAAATATGCTCGCGGTATCAGGTATAGATCTATTTTATTGTTTTGTTTTTATGTCTCAGCTTGGAAGCTTCAAGGCTTTCACCATACTAGCTTGGTCTATAATAAGATGTATAGTTGTACTTGTACCAAATTGTCTATTTGGCCTCTTGTTGTATACCTCTATTACATCTTAATTTTTAAAGTAATCTCCTAATTGTTTGTAGAATTTGTTGTTGATGAATTTTATATGAAAAGTGTATGATGTTTCTATGGTACTTATCTTTAAACATATACTACTCTATCCTAGAAAATTTGCCACATTTGCATTTTGTTACTTTTGTAAAATTTTGTTGGGAATAAATTGAAGCAAAAGACAAAGTGGAAGAAGGAGTGTGTGGGCAATAGAGACTGCGTTTGTGGAATTGTATGAGAATAGAGAATGTACCTATATCTATATAAGGAATTATAACAAATATTGGTTGGGACAACTTTTTTTGGTCAATGTAGCAAATCTAATAGGAAGGAGGGGATGGGGAGTATTTTGCATATTGGCTTTGATTTTCCTACTTGACAAACTTGAAAATTGATCGCCTTGGCTCCTTTACTTAATGTTGAACCTAACAATCCTATATTATTTCGCCTTTTTTAGAACTTCAATTACTACTTAAAATTCTGCATATGCGTATTGCAATGAACTAGAATTTTTATACAAAACTACTGAACAAGTAGTAAAAGCAAAGAGATAAATGAATAGAACACACTGAAACTCTCAAACATGGAAACCCCAACTGAACAAAGTAATGTATATTCTTGGGTATGCTCACTGAAATTAGTTTTGTATCTCATTGATCATTTGAAGTTGGAACTGGTGAACATGGAAGAATTGCTTAAGCATAGCTTACATGTTTTGTCCAGAACATTGATTCTTTTCAGGAGATGTTGATCATTTGTGGCTTATCTATCTTTTTTGTTTTCTTTTGTTTCTCTTTTTTCATGGTTGATGTGATATCCGGTTAGCCATTTTTGTCCGTTGGAAAAAGAAAGAATTACATCGACAAAATGATTGGTAATGAAGGCACCAAGTAAAAATGGTCTTTACAAGCATTTTTAGAGGCTTGTTCTCTTCTAAGAGTCTAAACTCATGACAAAAGATTTTTTTGATAACTTTTCCGCCATGATTCTTTCAATTTACAGGCTGGCCTTATTTACAATATTGCGACTAGTAGATCTATTACAAAATATTCCCTTCTAGAGGATTTGATATTAACTAACATATTCTAATATCACTTTGACAAGTGTACTAAATTTCCACTTTTTCATGTCTTAGCTCACTGCATTATCGGCCGCCCATAAATCCACCTTGTCCTCTAGGTGATAATGATCTTGATTTGATGGTTACATAACTTAGGTCATAATTTCTTTGAGCAAACTTGTAATTGATTTAGGTTCAAAAATTGGTTTGTGATATAATTGTGGTGGCAAAAATTTTTGTGCTATATTAAGTTCATGGAATATTGAAAGATGGGATTCTAAGTCATTGGAAGACTTGGGCTAATTTGGTTGGGGATGTTTGCTTTGGGTGTTGGGTTTAAAAGAATAGTGTTGATTGAATTTGTGAACAAAAATCGGCTTATTGAAATGGGTTTAAGGCCTCTAATCATTTCACAAAAACCTTCACCTTTCTATCCGTACGTTCACCCATTAGAGTTCACTCCCTTCTCAGCCCACCATCTTCGTCCACCTTGTTTCCTCCACTCCCTTTTCTTTCTTCTGCCTCACCTTCTCCAACATGAGAACCAACCATTCACTTGTTCACCTTCAATTTCACCGAATTTCACCCAAATAACATTAACCTCCAACAACATTATTAACTCCTCTATGGTAGGGGACTTATTTTCACTAGGGATGTCTGACACTCCCCTTTCTCTCCCTTTGAATTTTTTGAAATGAAAAAACTCACCTTCTTCAAAGTAATCTTCACCTCTTCATCCACCTTTATCTTCAGCACCACTCCCTTATTCCACCTCTTTTTTTCAGTCACACCATCCTTTGGTTCATGTTAGCTACATTTTATCTTTATTTTTAACCCTATAAGTGGCTTGTTTAGCGTAAGGAAACTATACGTTATTGTGTTGGTTTATTGGATTTTACGCTTGTTTTGTTGCTTTGGTGTTTTATTTCATTTCAGAATTTAATCATCAACACCGAGCACAAACTTGCCCCTTTTTGTTGCATACATTGCTCACCTAAACACCGAGGGCTCAAAAAAGTGAAACATCATGAGCCAAGCCATAAGAACAAGCCAAAGAAGCCAAACATCATCAGCTGCTAGGCTGCATTGTGCAGCCAGTGGACAGCAGCTAGGCTGCATTGTGCAGCCCGTGGACAGCAGCTAAGCTGCGTTTGGACCCTTCAACCACCACGACCAGCCTCGGTTCACCACCACCACGACCTTCATCCACCTCTTCGTCATTTTTACTAGTTTTAACTTTGTAAGCCATCTCCTCTTCTCCTATTTGATTCTTCTTGTTTTCAATTAAAAGTTTTTTGAAGTTTATGAGCGTGATGTTGATTTTTTTGTGTTATTTTCATTGAATCTTTTCGTGGGTAAGAGTGTGATTGATGAATAGAACATATTTATGATTTAGGGTTTGAAATATGATTAGAAATTATGAGTTGTGTGTTGATTGTGTGTTAGTTTCTTTGAATTTTACTATGAGTAATATGTAAAGGTGTTATCCTTGAAATTAGTAGTGGTGTGGGCGTTTATGTTACATTTTTGGTGGTGTATTAGTTTTATTGATTCTTACTTTGGATAATGGTTAAAAGTGTTTCTTTGAACATGAAATGACTAGGTTTGGATTTAAAGATGAAATTACTAATGATGTGTTTTATGCTATATTTTAGGTGGTGTGATGATTGATTAAACTAACCTTAAAAGTTGTTTTGAAACTTAGTCGATTGATTATTGTTGTGATAATTAGTAATGGTGATGATTGTAGACGACTATGATAGTGATTGTGGTGGTTGTAAAATGATTAGTAGTAGTTGCTAGTTGTCGTGTGGTTATTGTTAGTGTAGTAACATGGTGTCATTGTTGTTAATAGTGATTGACATTGTTGATCTTGTTTATTGTTACCGTAAGTTGCGTAAACTTAGTCTATTTATTATGATTTGTCTAAATAACTTGTTTCTTTTTCATTGTTTTCATTGTTACCGCCTTAAACTTGAATAATGTAGGAATAACGATTCGATACACTATTTTTTTTTTTTTTTCCGGTTTTGCTTTTGCTTGTTTTTGAAAGGGGCATATGCTTAATATGTATGGTAGTATGCAACCTTAATCGTATGATGATCATTTCATCCACTGCACATTTGTTATGATTCAATATAAGCAAGTTTGGATGAAACGGAAAAAAATTGTGTTGACGTTGGAATCAAGGAACGCAAAGAACACACTTTATGCTTCGCTGCACCGCTAAAGCGGAGCAATGTGTTGCTAAGTTCAGATTTATTTGCTTCTCTATTTTGTTAGTTGGGAAGGGTAAATTACTTTGTTGTACTCTGTGGCAAATAGCTCTATGAATTTTAAGTTGGTTTGGAAAGCTAAGGGTTTCCTGATCTGCCCTAGCTGTTGTGTAGTCAAGAGAGCGCCGAGGGCTGAACAAAATTTGGTCTAAACCGTAAACCAAACCACACTAAACTGTAATTTAAAAACGAATTACGGTTTTCTGTCCGATTTAAGTTTTTAGATTTTCAGACCAGCCTGGATCGGAAAACCGTGATATATTTCGGTCTGGTATAAATCGTAAATTGTAGACCATTAACCGTAATAATATTTTTGTCTACTGGTTTTCTTTCGATTTTTAGTACTAATATTTTGATTTTTCATTCTTACTTTTTGTTTTTTTTTTTTTTTTTTGATTTTTCAGTTTTGTGAATGGTGATGTACTTGAATTATATTAGTATGAAACATTATATTTTATGTGGTTATCATGATTTTAGGACTTTTGAAGGTTTAATCAAAGACTCGGAACATATATTAATATTTATTACATCTAGATGAATATTTTTTTTAGATTCTTAGGTAGAAATGCATTAAAAAGAAAAAAAAACCGTAGTCTAGACCAGACCGTTGTAGAATGATCTGGTCCGGTCTGAAAAATTTCTAGACAAAAATTTCTGATTTGGTTTGATTTTTATGTCAGACCAGACTGGATCAGACCGTATGCAACCCTCTGGGAGCCTCATCACTTTAAGACTGAAGTGAAATCAAGAAGCCTGTAATATGTTAAGAGTTCCATTTATGGATGTCAATTAAATTCTTCCAATAATCTCACTTGGAGTGAGTACCACTTTTTCCAAGCAAGGTCTTATATTCGATTCTTACCACTCCTTCCTCTTCCCTCAATCTATTTTGTAATTAAAAAACAAAAAACAAAAAAAAAAAAAATACCTAATATGCATCTAGCACTGTATTTCCGAGTCTAGCGGACTAGTGCTGGAGTTCCAACGTTGATCAGGTTTGACTAGCTGCAATTAGGTTGCTTCTAGTACTCATTACTCTATATCTGATCAAAACCTCTCTAATCTGGTCAAGTAGTAGAATATTAATGTAAACAAAGAGGTCATCTCTGGATTCTCTGCCATTTGTTTTTGGTAGTTTTTGAAACCCAGTTACATACTCTGCCATTTCTCCATGTTACTCTCTACAGAAGTGCTCGAGTTTATTATGGTCTTATTCCCAACTTGCTCCGTGCCATTGAGTTCATTTGTGTGCGAAAAGTTGACATGGTGAATGAAAATTGGACAAAGTCAAGAGTGCGGAGGGAGTAATGAACAAGTATTGATGAATAGTTTTTATTCATCATAACTAATTAACTAAGATTTGTGTAGGAGTTGGCTGTTTTTTGAGGCATTATACGAGTGCATATTTGGGTTTGAGCTGAAAAAAAGCTTATTGATTCTTATTATAAATTTATAGTTTCTCAAGACTCATCACATAATCGAGTAAATAAATAAAGGAACAAGCAATGCTATTTTGAACTTAACTGAACTAAACTCAAACAACAGCGAATTTGAAAGTAAAAGTGATATACAAAACCTAAAATAACTTCCAGAGAATAGGTAGTAGTAGTACACGTGTGGCGTTCTTTTTTGCTTATCCTTATATATTCTTATCGCTTTCCATCATCCTTCTTGTTCATTGGATTTGTGTACTACTAAAGACTCCCACTGTCTCTATGAATTTGACATATTAGAAGGACTTCTCAGTTTACAGTTTATAGTTGAGGGATAAGACAAAAAATAACCAGGTAGAAACAATATACGAATCCGATTGAAAGTGAAGTTGAAATTTTGGATAAAATTAAAAAAGAAAATGTCGAAACATAGTCTAAAATGATTTAAAATGAAAAGGATGAACCAAAATACGTATGTCAAATTGTGGGGAGAGAGTAAGTGTGTTCGTCTCTTACAGTTGTTGCTTCGAACTTAATGTATACATGCGGAGGCGAAACTTTGTTAGGGGCGGTTAGGACTTCGCCCCTCGAGACTTTTGGCAAATTTTTTTTAATATACAACTGTTATTTTATGTTTTTTTTATTTTAGTCCAATATAAATAAAAGTAATACAATTAAAGGAAGAGAATAACTGAAATAAAATTTTAAAAAAAAGAATCTTATAAGTAATAATGGCTTATTCAATTAGGAATGAAATTATCATATTTTAACAACCGAAAAAAAACGAAAAAAGAAGAAAGCGATTGGAAAATTGACAAAATCAAAAATTAAGTTTACTATCCACAATTGAAGGATAAAGATTTGTTTTATATTTTAATTAAATTTTCTTATCTGTATTTGATAATTAGTTTGAATAAGTAATTACTTGAATCACTGAAAACTCATACAATAAAATAATCTATTATGAATATAGTAAAGACTTCAAAATAAAACGGACGACGATTTTCTTGCTGATAGTTTAGTAATATACATTTAGAGGACAAATAGCAAAGACATAGTGTCAATGAGATTATAGACAATTTTAAAGTGTTAAAAGAGCGTCGAGCTTTACTTTTATTCAAAATTTACATTATGATTTATAGTTGTATCGATTGGTTGTATTTTAGTTGAATTTTTTGTTAACTTCACCCCTTAACATTTTGTTTAAGTTTTGCCATTGTATACATGCCCCCTTTACTTTAATTTGGATCTCTTTGTAGGTAGTGGTAGCCACTTCAGTTGGGTCCAAAATTCCATTGATATCACCTATGAAAGTAAGTTGGCTAATTCTTTTAAGCATTGTATGAGCCTCTTTTTCTTATGGATTGGCTGATTAAATTGTTTATTAGTTCATTCCCTTTTGGCTTTTCGTAATGGTGGTTTTGGTGTCACCTCTGAAAATGTAACATTAGGTTAAAACATTGTTATTTGTTTGTCAACTAAAAGTGATCAAAGTAGCAAGTTTTGGCATAAAAGGAAAATTATCTGTGTTGGAACTTATGTGGAAGCACCTTGTATTGTAGCACCCTGTTTTTGCGCTTTTGCGAGCCTTTTTTTTTTTTTTTTTTTTTTTTACCATTGTAGTATGGACCAATGACGAATCTTTGCTTCTTGAAAACTTTAATCTCAACAAGTGTTATTAGCCCTTGTGCGTGTATAATAGGGAATAGGGTATTGCTAGATTTTAATAGGGACAAACAAAAAAAAAATTATAACGATGGCAAACAAAAAATTGAGGGTAATACTAATTTTGTCATACCAATCCAGAAGAAAATTATTGTGATAGTTTTTATTTGATAGTTGATATTAAATGATAAGAATGATTATATATATTATGTGAAATATATCATGTTATTCACGCTAATGAAACTTTCATTTTAAAACATTTTATTGTTCACAATTTCTCTTAATCAATTTATATTTCATTTTCAAATAGTAATGCATTGAAATGAATTTTATGCAGAAAATCAATTAATTAGAATATAAAAAAACTGTTAAACTTATTTAGAAAATTTTCTATTAAAATTGCATATACTTTTTATTAATACTTTCACCATCTACTAACGAATATCAAACTACTCGTTAGAGTTACAAATATACTACCTTCTATCATATACTAAATACTTCAATTTTGAAAACTCAGCAACATTTTGGCCCATAAAATTATTACATTATGGGAAAATTGTTGCAAGTTTTGAAAATCAAACTATACACTAGTGACTAGTCCAATGTTCAAATATTATTAAACGAATTAATTTCGTATTAGAGTTTACAAGTTTAGAGTTTTTGTCAATAACAGTCTTAATGTTTATTTTTTGTGAATTACAGTCTCGAAAGTATTATAGCGTACGCCATTCAAGTCAAGTGACTGTGACCAATTCACATGACTGTTGACATTACTAGTCACCTTTTGACTTTTGATGACCTTTCTAATCACTTTTGACTTTCTTAATTACCAGATGGTACCTTTGTGTTTTAGCACTTTAACATCATTTTTACCCATCATAATGCAATTACCCTCATGGGGTAACTTAGTCAAAAATCCGGTCGAAACAAGTACTTATTCTCCTATTTTTCGGCACGTAAAACGAAAAAGATATTTAACGTCGTTTTTCCCTATCATAAAGATACTTTTATAAAAAATTTGCGATTAACCTTATGGAGTAACTTTGTTAAAATCCGGTCGAAACAAGTACTTATTCGCCTATCTTTACGACGTCCTTTTTTGAAAAAATATCACTTTCATATTGACGTTTGGTTTAATATTTTTTAAAAAAAACTTTGATGCCAAAGAATATTCCTTGAGTTTGCAATATAAAAAACGTTGGCAAGCTTTATTACATTTTATCAATTTCTCCTCTCCAGAAAATTCGTCAGAAAGAAATCTCCCGAAAAATTTAAAAGAAATCCTTCTCCGCCGTCACAATTGATACCATCTTCCTCTTTCAAACGCCTAGCTAATCAGCTACAATGGCTTTGAAAGCAATCCCTGTCGCCGACGTCCCTAATTTCGACCATGCCAGTTTCATTCCAGACAATTCTACCATTTTGTCTCCTACCTGTATTTTTTCTTCAGGTTCTTTTTTCTTTAGCATTTACCATCTTATTTTCGTTAAAAATTTATGCATTATTCTAATTTTGTGGTTTAAAATGTATTATTATATTAAGTGCCGTAAATAAATGTTAAATTCATATTCTCAAATAGAATTATCTTGTAATTTCAATACCCTAAATACAAATAATAGCGTTATTAATCAATAATTTATTTTCACCGAAAATTTGATATTGTTGTATATTGGTTAGGAACATTGGAGAAGGTAGAAGAAGGTAAGAAAGCATATAAATTAGGTAAGAATTTTGTGGTGATGGGACATAGAGGAAGTGGTATGAATATCCTGCAATCTTCGGATCCGAGAATGAAACGTTTGAAGGAGAATTCGATCATCTCTTTTAATCATGCTGCTCAATTTAATCTTGATTTTATTGAGTTTGATATTCAGGTATTTTTTAATTAAATTTTTTTTTTCTTTTGTTTTTCTTCGGTTTATGTTTGAAGTGGTGGGATTTGGGTTTGACGATTGACGATTGACGAATGGCGACATTTGATGAATGTTCGCCGCGCATTCTAGCTATTTCCCAAGATGCTTGGAATGTGTGACATGTGTTTGCTTGTTTTTTGTTTTCTTCCTGATATCCTTTTATAATAATATAATTAAGTTTCTTTGTATAAAATGGAATATCGCTTTATAACAATATAAATAATAATATACTTATAATATAGTAATTGTTGTTATTATTATTTTAAAATAGCAACTGGGCTGGGTCTGAAATAAGAATGGTGATGGGTCATGACTCACGCCTGGGTTGGGTTCAACTGGATTTGATATCTAACCTTTTCATTTTTTGTAGATCTATATCCGAAGTCGGATCCGAACTCCTAGAGTCTGAAAATTTTGGACTTAAATTAGATCCGTCGGATTTGATGAGTCTAGGATTCTAAATGGGTCTTAATTTAATCATTCATACTTAATTTTTTTAAAATTTTAAAGGTTTTATTAAGTCTATGAATTATATACAAGTTTATATTAGAGTCCAAAATATAAAAATAGGTTAAGAACGAAATTAAAATTGATTTTGGATTTTTTAATGTGTCAGGTCTAGGACGGTTCTAGCAAGTTCGAGTCATAAATGGGTCTAAATAAAGAGTTTGGGTCGTGTCCGAGTCTAAAGACCCTAGACCCTAGACCCAGACCCAAACCTTTATTTTTTTGTTTCCAAAAGTGGAATCAGATCAACGGATCTCAAAAACTTTGATCCAAACCCTAAAATAGGGACGAGTCTAGTGTTGATCCAATAGGGCCTTGGACCCATCACCATCCTTAGTTTGAATTGTTGTATAATGATGGCTAATTGCCCTCATTCAAACACAAGATGACACAAAGGACTTTGATATGTTTATACAAAGAGCCTAGATTCAAAAAATGAGTAATTTGATACTAAGTTAGATGTTTTAATTAATTTAGATATGCTATTTAGCAGGATTTTAAGCTGTATGAGAATTTGTGAAGAAATTTCCCTCCGTGAGGAGAAATAGAATTGAAATTAGGTTTTGTACCCTGTACCCTTCAGCCCCTCACATGCATACGCTAAAGGGCACCTAGGTCCACCCCTAGACCCGAATGGATACGCATAATGCAAAAAAATAACACTCGAGCTTTTGGAGGGTCAAATGAACTTTGTTGCTCATGAAATTTTGTGGGAAGGTTCTTTTACACCTAAAGAAGAATGTGGAACCTCTAAACATCCACAAGGATCTGGAAAGTTTGGGTTGCCAATAGAGGCGAGTCTTTAGAACATTAATGGTCTAATAGTTTCTAGACGAGACTAGAATTCTTCAGAAACTCGTGGGTCTATTTCGAATGTTCTGGTTGGGACTAAAACACTTTAGAAATATCTTGTATAGTCTTAATTGCAATAGACGAGTGAAAGTCTCTAAAACATCCTAGAAGGGACGACCTTAGAATCTTGTAAATAATATTAAATTGTGTAGAATGTTTTAGAGTTGCCACATAGAGGTTAGAACTTTCTTGAGTTTCTTAGATTTGATGACTTGCCTATACATATGTGGCCTAAGTCATCTATACATAACTAGTGCGCTTTCTCTACTTCACTTGATTAAGTCACTTTATTCACATTTAACTTATGGGCTAAGCTTTAGTAAGGATCAAGGCACTTGTGATGTGCCAACGAGGGGTGCAAAGAAAGCTAGTGCGATAAGCTTAGTGCATCAAGTCTTCTAGTCAGGTGGACTTAAATCAAGCCAAACTCAATGTTTCAGGACATAACCTTCTGGATTAATACAAGGGTGTGCAAGTTGAAATTTTGGGTCGTCTAGCCTAGGATTGTGCTAGAAATGTGATCATCAGGCACTTGGTAAGTGCCAAGCAATTGGGAAAGCCTGACTCAGCCAGCTTGCTTGTCGAATGACGCACATGGACGTGAATCACGTGATGAAGTGTGATACCTGAACATGTTTCTCCAAATTCATGTCTTGTACAGACATGAGGCCGTGTTCGATTTTTCAACAGGCATCGTCCTCAACTCAAAAAAATCCACCATTCAAAGCTTAAAAGTGGATATTAGAGCACATTTCAATTAATTTTTGAAATTCGCACAATTGTATCCTGTGTCCAAAAGAACGTCGACTTGAGCTTTAAAAATGCTTGTAGAAAAACATTTCAAGGGGTTTGACCTATTGGTTTATTTCCCTAATTTAACGACATATATAAAAACTATTATGATATTTTATACAATCAACATGTCAAAAGTTCAAACATTTGTCTTCATTTTCTAACCCAAGACTAGGATTTAGGATTCAAATATTTGGCCCCTTGATTTTTTATCTAAGTTTTGAAAATGCCTAAAAGTGAATATCTTGATGCTCACTTGGATCAGCTATTCTCACAATGGTGTTTGTTTTCTTGAAGAATGTTATTTTCACCGTCAAATGCATACTTTTAAGGTCATTCATGGATCTGGCTAATCTTTTAGTTCTGCATAAAGGCTAGAAAACTGCAATTTAAGAATGTGGTCTCGGTTTTAGAGAAGTTACTGATTTGGTTCAATTCTCTCTGTGGTTTGCACAATGCTTATTTTCTATTAGTACTTCGGTGCATGAGAGATGATCCACAAAAGGATCAGTAAACAAAAAAAACCTATGTTTGTAGGTGACCAGAGATGACTGCCCTGTCATTTTCCATGACATACACATCCTTACTAAAGATCAGGTTAGATTCTATTTTTCCAAATTCTTCCAGCCGTGATTGTTCTTCGTATACATCTAAAACATTCGTGATTGATGATTGCTGATTTCTCGAAACAAATGAGCTTAGGGAGTGATTTCAGAGAAAAGGGTGACGGAAATGACCTTGGAAGAGTTTCTGAGTTACGGACCGCAGAAAGCATCAGGAAAGGTATTGTTCTTTGGCCCGAGGTATTAAGCTTTACTAATTTCATGGATTTATCAGAGTTTTACCTATTATTGTAATAATGAATTTCAGGTGGGGAAGCCTATGCTTAGAAAAGCAAAAGATGGGAGTATATTTGAGTGGAAAGTTGAGAATGATGCCCCTTTATGCACATTGCAAGACGTTTTTGAAAAGGTTGACACTTCCTTGGGATTTAACATTGAGTTGAAATTTGATGATAATAAAGTCTACGATGAGGTGGAGCTCAAACGCATCCTTCATGCAGTTCTAAAGGTATCGAATTGTAAATTTTGAAATATATACGTGTTCATGCAAGTTTCGTTCTTGTGTTGATCAGTTTACTTTTCTCATGTTTCATTTTGGCTCAGATTGTTGATCAGCATGCTGATCAAAGAAGCCACATAATTTTTTCGAGCTTTCAACCCGATGTAGTACAGCTGCTGAGGAAACTGCAGCATGATTATGCTGTATATTACTAAACTCTTTGCTTTCCATTCCCCTGAAATCTAGCTTTGAGATCTGAGTCAAAGTTTAACAAACATGACAATTGATTCAGGTGTTCTTTCTAACAAATGGAGGATGTGAAATATACGCTGACCCGAGAAGGAATTCACTTGAGGCAGCAATCAAACATTGTCTTGAAGCTGGCTTACAAGGCATCGTTGCTCAAGTAAGGGCGATTTTTAGACACCCAGCAATGGTTGCTAAGATCAAGGAATCCAAGCTGTGCCTTGTTACTTACGGCCAGTTAAAGTAAGCTTTAAACTATTTGTCATTAATAATAGGCCACTTTCTAAATTTAGCAAGTTAAAACTTGAACTTTTACATAACTATATTTGCTTTAAAATGACCTCGCCTCAAATGAAGTCGATTATATAGAGTCAAATGAAATAAAGCCGACACTGATCAATTCTACGATCAAATGGTTACAAGAATTATACTGATATGAATTTGTTTCGAATCGGTTGTTCATCATCAGTAATGTGCCTGAGGCGGTATATATGCAACATCTAATGGGGGTAGAAGGTGTAATCGTCGATTGTGTTGAAGAAATCAAAGAAGCAGTGTCGGATTTTAGCAAGACGATCAGAAAAGAGGCTGAAGATGATTGCTCCTCCATAAATGGTACAGAAAAGGAAGAGAGAAATAGATCACCGGTAAAGTTCTCAGATCGCGAGCTCTCTTTTCTTCTGAAACTCATACCAGAATTGGTACAAAACTGAAAGCTCATACAGTACTAAATGTCTTTGCTATGTTAACATTTTGTGTCACCTCTGTATATTACTGTATTCTAGTCCCTTTAATTTTATAATTTGTATAATTTGATGGAGTATATAATAATATATTATGTGGCCTTAATTATTTTGAAATTTTTAACTGTGAAACCTATTTTTTGACTTTAGAGTCGGCTACTTTTAAAATTCAATCCTCTCACTTTGGCGACAAATTTGAGTTTAAAATATGTAATCTTTGATTTCCTAACTATACATTTGATTTGCTAAATTTCTCTTGAGATTTCAAATTCATCAATATTCTCAATGTCTTGATTAGGACCCATAAATACTATTCTTCATTTCAACTTATTTTGTATTTTTTTTAAATTATGATATAAGAATTGTCTCTTAAATGATGTGAAATGAGTAGGACAAAGGAATATATTTTCGGATTTTTGCAATAAAAATGCTATTATTGTGCTTCAAGTACGCATTGCATTAATAGGCACATTTTTTATGTTTAACATCTCTTTAAAAGAAAACTCATATTGCTAACATGGAAAGGAAATTTTCGTTTAGGTTGCTAAATATTTGAGTTTAAGTTTCTGATTGAAAATTTTAAATATTTTACAATTGTTGAAAGTTTGAAAGTAATATATTAATTCATGTAGTAACATCCATTTTTGACATTATGTCTAGCATTGTTGTAACAATTTTAACTTGTTTACATTTTGAAATCATTTATTTATATATCTATATTTAGTATTAAGGCAACCCATTATAATTCTCTAATTCCCTAAGAGACAATAGTATTCTGCTCTAATATTATAATGTTAAAATTACATTAATTGTATCGTAATGGCTGAAACTCTCACTCGTATTTATGTGCTCAAGCGATCAATAGAGTGACTAAGTGAGTTTTGTAAATCTTTTTTTTTTCAATTCTGTCCGAGTTCAATGTATTCCTTCCGTTGCAAACGTATTACAATATGCAACGACACAATTGTTAAAAAAAATAGTCCCATTAAATATATGAATATAAATAAAATAATAAAAACACCGTTTAAAATAAAAATGTTACATATTTAGAGGGATGAATTAAAATGTAATTTGTGGGAATCTATAAGAGACAGAGAGTGAGTAGCTATTTCAAGAGTTTCTTGCAAAATAATCAAGAATTTCTTGAATTGTCATGTTTAAATGCTTAAAAAGACTTTTTTACAAATTTTATATACAGTTGCATTTGATTTTTTTAAAGTTTTATAGGAGAAAAGTTTCGAAAGAGATAAAAAAAAACTCTTTTCTACATCACTTTTTCATTTTAAATATCTTATCGAACTAAACAATAAAAATATAAAAATATTTTTTTAAAAAAATACCTAAACTAAATCAAACACCCATAAAATACCAATGAAGTAATGGAAAACTCCAACATTAAGAATTGTACGAAGCTTAGGTATACTTCTACTGACTTGGAAGTAATACCCATCACCCATACATGATCATAGCATAAGCCAAAATACTTTCTCAAATGGTATACTAACTTACGTACGGCCATCTTTATTTTTTCGTGTCTCCCAACGACAAGCTTCCTATGCTTGTACGTATAGATATAACATTTGTACGTACATCTATATAGTATACATTTTCATAACTATCAATTACTCTTTATTTTCAAGCAGAGCAATTGAGCAAGTGATTTTATACTGTATCAAGTGAAAAGCGAGTTTAATGAATCCAATGACAATAGATTATTGACCAATAGCTCCCGTCTTATTCTATAGACTTGTTCAATTTAATTTCATATGTATATTTTATTGTTCAACTTTGTATTTATCACGTTTAAATAGCTAAATCATATTAGGAAAAAAAAAACATATATGCTTTTATAAAAATTTCTTTTCTTTTTCTTGTTTTAAGCTTCATTCAATTTTCACTTTTAATGAACACAAGGTGAAAAAGTATATAAAGTTTATCTCTTAAAAACTTGCATGTTATTTTGATCATAAGAACATAAGTACATTATGGGATGCATCAATTATATAAAAATATAAAATGATAAAAAGAAAATTTTTTACTACGATACTTCAAACGACCTGATTTGAAAATCGAGCTTTGACTTGAATAAGACAAATGAAAGAGGTGTATCTAGAATGCTTGTGCTTAATCAGAAACTTGTTCTAAAAGCGTCAAAGTTTTCAACAAATGACAACTAATAACAAAAAGTATTTAATAGCTTGGCATACATACTACTTAGGCAGCATGTGAATGTGAAAGGTTCACTATTTCGCCGAAAAACGTCACCTCTATAATTCACTTGCTTTAAAACTTTTTAACTTAAAAGGTGAAAGCAATGTTTATTTCCCATAAATTCCTCACTTAACTTTGTAAGTTCATCATTTATAATTAGAAAAATAAAAAAACTTGCACGTGATTGGGGGCTTGTAGTGGAGTAATTAATAAGAATTAGGACACTTTTAGCCGTATGATATAGTATAATCTATAAATGGATTATAATCTATAAGAAGTTATTACTCTTATTGTTTTTTAAATTGATCATTTAAGTTTTAAATAATAATTTTTCATAGTCTTAGATAAATAATCATTTATAATCATGAAGTGATTATTTAACAATTTTATAATAATTAATTAAAAAATTATTAATTATATTAGTTCATCTCATAATAAAACGGTCTCATATAAAATTTATTATTTAATTTAAAGTTTGTCAAAGTCCTAGTAGAGCCTTAAACCTTAAGCCATAAAACATGGTACCAATTACATTTCATTTTTATTGCTTTCTAAAGTTTTGATAGCATTGTATTATTTGTAGACTTATCACGTATGGGATTGGGAACACTATATTATATTATAGACTTTTAGTTGTCACAATTAGATAAAAGATGGTTATAGTTTTAGTTAGCGTTTAATAATTATAAGTAGTTTTTAAGAATTCTAGTCTTTTTAACAATTTTACTTTAAGTCACCCTCACTTTAATTTTTTATTTTACCATTCTCTCTGTCTCATAAGATTTATAATGAAGGGAAGATGAGTAATTTTTAAAGAGATTGGATAAAAAGATATTATATTTCATCCCAGAATGTGCATCATTTACTATCTTTAAATTGATGCTCACTCATTTTGTATATATTTTTATTTGAAAATATTTCTTATCATTTTCTTTTAATCTCATCTTTGCATTTCAATTTTCTTTTATATTATCTACACATCAATTTCTTTCTTCATTTAGCATTAAATTCTCGCATGTTCATAAAAATCACCCAATGTATGCATTCATAGGACTATGGGATTGTACTTTATAAGAAAGCGGAGTAATATTTGAATGAGATAAAGTGATAAATTAAATGAGTTGTGACAATTTAAAAAAGAATGACTTATGACCAAAAATATAAATGAAGCAATTCAAAATAGCATTTAAATTTACGTAATTCGACTACAATAAAATAAATGTAAATTAATATATAACATTTTCTACTTTAGAATTGTGCCGTAAAAGACCTTATACATATCTAAAAAATGGCTTCTTGTAACAACTCTTGTGAGGTCAAATTGAAATAGATTTGATGGCTAATAATGCTAAGAATTATCTTATTATTACTAATACTACTACTTCTTATCTCAAAGTTCATTAATTAGTTAAGGGTAGAAGTTAGGATTCCCTTTGTCTAATAATTTGCTAAGAGCATAAAATATGTGCAAATAAAAAAAATAATTAAAAAGGTTTGATTTACATAAAAGTAGAAAAAATATACTGACAAAAATTAAAGAGAAAACTTGTGTCATAGCTAACTGGTAGCCAAAATAAAAATGTACTAATATCTAAAGAAAATGGACAAAAAATATAGCAAAACTCGTGAGATTGACACCTTCGGCTTTGATATTATATTAGGTCGTGATAATTCGTTACATAATCTAACCATGACCCATTTGTGTGAACACCGGACACCCATTCGGACTCACAAACCCACGGATCAAGAGCGTTGATTTGCAAATACACTTGGTGAGGTTCACTGTTTCCCAAAATCATATGGTGGTAGGTGGATTAGCTCACCCAATATATCAACAACCCATTATTTTATCGATGTGAAATATTATCTCACCTGAAAAGTATTTCTAATATTGGCGGCCATCCTTTCAAATTTGGAGAGAGGATGAAAGAATTAAAAGTTTAGTTTGAGGAAATGGGCAAATTTGAAAGAATTTTCTTCAATTTTGTCAATCTGTTTGGGTGTTATGATGAAGTCCTTTTCGAATCTTTTCTATGAAAGAATGATTGAAGGAGGGAACACAAATCTGTTTGGGTGTTCTCCTTCTCTACACGGAAACATTTTCTTCAATTTTGTCAATCTTTGTGGCTTTTCATTATTTAATTTAAAATAATAATCTCTAATATCTTACTTTGGCCCCACAATTAGTTGCTACTCCCCAACTTCTAAAAAATTGGCTTTATTTTTTATTTCTTTTATTAAATTTGTCCTTTTTTTTCAAATTTATGTTTTATTTCCATTCATATATATATTTTTATCACATTCATAGAGATTTTTCTCGTTTTTCCATTTAATATACTTTATCAGTGTTTTTAGTGCTCTCAATCCAATTTTTACAATATTTATTATTTTATAGTATTTTACGATGTACATTATGTGGTTAGTATACATGAAAAAAAAATATATCAATGTGAAATTTTAATTTATTCATTTTATTGTATATTTTCATTTCATAATAAGAAATTTTTATAAGCGTTAATTTTGTATAACTACAAATATAAATAATTCAATAAATACATTGGACCGACAAAAAGATATAGGAGCAACCGAGCAATTAAAGAAGGATGAAGTATTTTTTGCCGGTAAGAGATTGCAATAACACGCAACCACATGTTAGAGATTTTAAGATTCCAACCCTAATTACTTTGAGCTATATATTAGCATTTGGTTTGATTTGCTCTTTAGATTCCAACCCTAAACAAACTATATGCCCGTGCATAGGGAAATAAATCAATCGCATTGTTAGAGATGGGTATAGGTCTTGGATTCAGGTTTTGGCCTATATATGAGGGGATGAGTCATTTTTTGAACCCTATAGGCTATGGATTGTATTAGATTTGGGTCTTATATGTTAGGGTCTGTGTTGGAGTTCGTGTCTAAGATTTATAGATCTTGACTCGATATTAAATCCTTTAAAAAGATAATAAATGTATAATCTTTGTTTTTTTAAGCTATACTTCACCCAAAAAAGTTTCACATAAAAGGATAAATATAGCTATTAAAAAATAGATATAGTATATTATATGTATTTTTAACGACATTATAAATTTCCTCACATAATTCTATTGGTTGATTTATATTTTTTACTACACTACCCATTGATTATTATCCCTTTATTTACTATATGTATCATATTTGACTTTTCACCAATTTTTAGATACTCAAATAGAATCACATGTGTAGGAGAGAGTCCAATAAATTTATAGTGGGGTGTAACACATGTGTAAGAGAGAAAGTCCATTTCATAGTCAAAGGATAGAGATTCCAATTATGGTAAAAAAAAAAGACTCAAAATAGAAATAGGACATTTAAGATGGCTTGACTTAAAATAAAAATGGAACACATGTGCTAAATGGAAGGGAGTAATAATAATGTTTGGTACTTTAAAAATAAGTTTTTAGTGAAAGTTAATAATCTTTTAGTTGAAAAAATAAAATATAAAAATAAATAAATATTAATAATACAAAATTTCATCAATTTACTATGAATAATCTCATTATTAATTTATTTTCTAATAATACAACATTTGTTATATATTTGCAATCACTACATCATACCCCGGTAAATCTATTAACCAATAAGAGAAGATAACTTTACCAAAAAAAAGGAAAATTATAATAAATATAAAAATAACAAATACTAAAAAAAAAATTTATAAAAAAAAAAAAAAAAAAACCCTCTCCTTCCTTTCCAAAACCCTGACCCTCCCCCTCCGGCCAGGTCTGACCCAACCATGACCCACAACCACCAAGTCCACCTCAACCCTAATCAAACCCTAATTCGCACAACCCACCACTCCTCCTTTCAAATTTAAGGAGCTAGATAAATTAAAGGTAACAAAAAAAAAAAGAAAAACTAGATGGAAAATATTTTCAATTTTTGTACAAGAACTTTTTCTTAAAAAAAAAGAAACAAAGGTGATTACAAGTAGAATATATATTCCACTAAAAGCTAAAAGAGTAGAAAATAAGGTCAAAATCGGTGAAACCTATTTTTTTCCACAAAAATATAATATCATTCGATATGCTCAATTTTGGTGCATCAAAAACTTAAGCAGTATTATTAATTAATATTAATTTGGATAAGATTGTTATAAGTTATAAGTTACGTAGAAGTTTAATTAGGTGGCTTCAAATATAAAACGTCTTAGATTGAAATAATCATTAATGAATAATACATCCACGTTTTCTCTCAACTATTAGTTTTTGTTATTTTGTTTAAAAGAGTATACTTTAATTATACGAGTATTACTTTGGTATTCTGTGTTGAATATTCTATTGATTATTTTTAAAAATGTAATAATTATAAGTGCATATTTCAAGGAATTAGGAAGTTGTTGGTTTAATTATGATTTATAAATTTGAAGTTGTATGTGTATATGGATTTCTTTGTCACATTTAACTTGCATTGTGTACACCAGTAACCGCTAACTTAGCTTGCAAGGTCTCTATTTTGCAACTTTTTTACTTTCACTTTTAAATAAAATAGTTTAGTTTAATGTTTATAATAGGAGTTTGATTCACTATCTAAAATTGAATTAATTCTCTCTTTTCTTGTCTCTAGGTTAGGTTTTCAAAATTGAATATTAAATTGATTTGGATCCATAAATTTGATAATCTCATTGAAATCATGATTCAGTTTCGATCTAAATAAATCGTATTTTGAATACCGGATATCCACTTATTTTTTCAGCAAATCTTTATAACCATGTTAAAATGTGTGCGTACAGTTAAATATTAAGCTTGAATTAATCAAAATTTTAATTTCTTGAATTAAAACTATTTCTAATGCTTTGAAAAATAAATTATTTTGAAAATATGTTTTAAATTATTGACTCTAAGCGAAAACATTATGATATTTAAAATCTAAAAATACAAAATATATCAAAAAGTTGGATATTCGATTTTAGAAAAATTATGATCCGAATTCGATGTATAATTTATAAATCAGATACATATTTAAAAAAAAATTTGATTTTGGTTTTGAAATCAAATACCAAATATAGTGTATTAGATTATTATTAGATCTATCAAAATTCGATTCGACATGAAATTGACGCGAAACCTGATGGGAAATTAGTGTGAAATATCCTAAAAATTTTTGACCTGTAGCTAAAAAATGACCCGACATGAAAATGTCGGCAAAAACTGGGTCAAACCTGGCCGAAACCCAAACTCAATCATTATGTCCCGTTTTTAGTTTCACGTTATTATTTTCAGTTACACATTATCCTTTTCAATTCCATGCCATCATTTTTAGCTAGGGCGACCCATTATTTTTTAGTTATTTTTATATGAGTCTACATTTCTTTGTTATAGCCTTAAAATATATGTGCCCTTTTGAATAAGAAAATATTTTCTATAACAATAAAAAAAACTATTATATATATTTAAAAAAAATAATTAATGATAAAATATAGATATATTAAAATCCTTGACATGTTGGTTAACTGAAACTCAATCCAAATTCAGCAAGATTTAACTCGAGGTAGACTAGATTGAACCCAAAAATGACAAGTTTCGAAATTAACTCAATTAATAATAATACATCGTGAAACTCGTTCGACAAACCATTTTGACAATCATAAAATTTATCTATATAAATGATAAGAAAACTAGTGTATTGCTCTATGCTAATTTTTTTTATTATTATTTTCGAGCAAACAAAAGTAGGAAAAAAAGGAAAAAACGAACGCTAAAAAGGCATAAAATGTTGTAAATTGTAACTCTTTAGGAAGAGTTAAGTTAGTCATTTTCAAAAAGAAGCGGATCCCCTTTGAAATGATTCTTCTTGTAAATTGCCACTTTATATTTAAATTAGTGAGACAACAAAATCTTAGCAAATCTTGATTTGGAGTATCACCTTGAAGCTGCCTTTTTGGTCACTTAGCCTCAATCCGACGTCGTAACATGTCGTTTAGAATGCAATTTGTAGTCCCAACAGAATTTGCTACATAGAACATACATGTATTTGTTGACACCCTCAAAGTTTGATGCAATTACTAATATAATTCTATTTTGATCATGATTTACACTTTGTTTTTATTCACATTCACTTATTTACTATGTACTAGTATTTTTTTTTGTCATTAAAATATTTCTTTCAACTCTTTAAAAAGTATATTTTTCTCCTCAACTTTTATAATATGTTTATAGAGGTAGTAAAATAAGATTAAAATGGTAGAAAGAATACGAAATATGTGTTTTTTTAAAGAAAGGGGTAAAAATATATATTTTATTGAGAAGTTGAGAAATATATGGAAAAGAAGAAAAAAAATTAAATATATAATGAGATTTAAAGAATGAGTGTTGGCTATAATAATAAATATAAATGTTGTAATTTTTATGAGACAAACTAAAATAAAATTAAAAAGCAATTAAAAAATATGAGTTTGTGAACTAAATACAATTGATATTCAAAATATAGCAAAATTAATTAAATATTCTAAGTATGGCAAAATGAACAAGAGATGTAGTCTTAATGTATTATTACATTGGTGTCCTACAATTTCGCCAAATTAAGGATAAGAATTAAAAATGCTAATTATAGTGTGGGGAAAAGAATCCCCATTGCTTAGTCAATTTCGAAAGACAAGGGCCCCTTTCTCATAAAGCCCACTTTTCTTTATTCTTCTTAGTTATCTTCACTCTTCCTCCTATATTATCTTTAAAAATAAACAATTTTAAACCAAAAGACAAAAATGGAAAAAAATCAACAAATATATTCTTCTTATTTCCTATAAGTATTTATTCATTTGTTTTCTCAAGTTTGTAATTGCTGAGTGTAATTAAAATTAAAATAAAAAAATTTGTATTAATAAAATTTATATCGAAATGAATCAAACGAGATCTCACTAGACAACATTTTAACTTATACTATATTAAGAATAAAATGCAATTTAAGATAGATCGATAAATGGTATCAAAAAAGTCAAATGAAACAATAATTAGTGAATGAAAGGGGTATAGAAGTATCCCAAACGATTTAACTCCTTCTATTTTAATGTGTTTGCTATATTTTTCGTTAATAAATTTGTTATATTTTCATTTATGATTACAATTTAACGTCCTATCTTTTGATTTCAATTATAAACACAACATATTTATTTATTCTATCCACATATTTCTTTCGTTCAAATATTCCTTTCATGCATACCTTTATTTAATTAATTTTTTTGTCTTATTATTCTACCAACAAGTAGGAAATAAAAAAGTTGTAAATTAATAGTTTGATAGACCCATTGAGATTTGAGATATGTGAAAGTCCAAAAAGACATAGTTTACAATATTTTTAGTGCGTGTTGTCTTTTAATCTTTCATTTACAAGTTTTCAACCTTCACTTTCCACTCTACTTATCCTCTTTAACTCGCACACTTTTTATATTTAAGGTTGATATACGCTATTTTAGTGTATACTAAATTCATACAAAACCAATTATAAAATTATAAAAGTATATACTGTTAAATTATATCTTATTAAGATATTATATCTAAATCTATATTTGTTTTATCGGGTTAAAACTTAACTCTATAACAAGTTCAAAAATAAATAAAGAGATTCATTTAAATCAACAGTCATGAGTTAATTGATGTTGTACGACAGCGGAAGCAAGGTCGATGAACAATAATGAAACAATAAGAAATTCAATGCAAACAATAAGAAAATGACACGAGAGATTTAACGCGGTTCACTATCAATATGATAGCTACGTCCACCAACACCGAGATCAAATTTATTTATAAAATAAGTACTATAATTCCACAATTCTACTCCCCTAGCTTAACAAAATGTATAAAGAAAGTAAAACAATCAACGTACATACAAAAAGAACGAAGGACAAATATCGAAAACTTATATACTTGCAAATTTCGGTCTTGAATTTGTGTTTGTAATAATTTTTTTGTGAATGAAAAAGTTGAAATGGGAAAAAATTGTAAAGTTTATACTCTCTTTTAAAGAGAAAGCATAGGAATAGAAAAAGGAGAAAATTGTCTATTGCCGAACAAAATATAATGGAATTAACTCGAGGAATTCAATTTAATAGTGATTCATTTTCCTTCATCGTGCCAAATAAATGACAACAAAAATACTTAATCTTACCTGATTTCTTACCAGAACTATTTCTATTCAATTACATGTGTAATGTTTATACTAAACGATAATATTAAGTATTTAAACATAATTCATTTTCCTTATGTATTTAAATGCAACATATGCTATACATGTAAATCTCAATTAGAAACTCTTTAGTCGCGCTCCTTTTTATGGGTATGAGTTGTCGTCTTTTTTTCTTCCTCATACACTGCTTATAGTTTTTTTATAAGCGGGATAAACTAGATATGATGATGATGTGCCAGAGATATAAATGTAACACATCATTCAATCACACATATGTAGTATGATAATGCCACAAACATTGAAAGCTTTCATGTTCCCCTAAATTTGGACTAAATTGCTTTACATAAACTAAATATTTTTGACCCAATTTGAGAATAGATTACATTATGTAAAACAAAGAAATTTTCCTAAGAAAACCTTGCAATCATGGTTTAAATGCCTTTTATTTCCAATACAAAAAGAATAATCCATAATAAGACAGAAACCCAATCAAAGTGATGGAATGAACCCCATCATAAGATGTCTAAAGTATGATCATGTGATTGTTGAACCACAAGCACCATCTAAAGCACTACCATATTATGTGCTATTTTTCAATAACACCAACCATATATTAGTAGCTTTATTAACAATTGAATTTTATTTTTCAAGTTTTTTAATCATTTTATTGTATCATCTTTATTCCACTCATAGTTAAATTATATAATAACTACTCCTACTTCTATTATATACTTCTTATATGCATTTCCTCTTTTCTACTTTTATTATTTCCCACCTTTTTTCTTTCCCATATTTATATTTTCTACTCAATGATATGATAAATGATATTTTGTTCATCTGATTATTATATACTTCTTAAGACTATAAAAACATAATTATCATTATAATTGAGAGAAAAATATAAACAAACTTTATTTGATGAAAAATATACAATGAGCTATTTAACTAGGTAAGAGAAAAAATTATTTTAGTATATTGAATTTTTTAATATTTTAATAATTTAAAATATCTATGAAAATACTACAATATGAGTATCAGATTTTCATGTTGATCGAGAAAAAAAAATGTAAAAAAAAAAATATTGTCATACATACATATGCTCCTCTGTCCTCGTGAGTTGGTTTCATTTAGATTTAGGGTTGTTATTATTAGAGTTTGAAGGGTTAGTATTTTTTGTCCTTTTAATTATATGATATCTTTATATTAAAAAATATTACATCAATATAAATCTAACAAAATTTCACATAAATATATTTTCTCTTTAATATATGCTTTAAAATTTTAATTTAAATTTCTCTCTTTTAAAGTGGACAAACAAAAAAGAACAAAGGGAGTAAAAAAATAATTTTAATGTGTTAGTAAGATTAAAAGAATTTAATAATCAAATTTCAGATAAGAAAATGAGATAAAATAACTAAAAACACTAAAAAGAATTTCTTTTAACCTATCAATTTTCTCATTTATATCTTTCATGACAAACTTACAAAAATTATACAAAGATTAATTATGACATTACACAAATTCTTGTGAGAAAACATCTTTAATTGGACAGACTCATTATATATTCTTTAAGATATTGTAAGTAGGTATTATTAATGATGTAAGTAAACATTTAAGATATTAGAGTAGACATTAAGGATACGGTAAATAAACATTAAGGATAATATAAGTAGGCATTAAAAATACGATAAATAGGTATTAATTTTTAATTGATTGGACTTAAAATACGTTTGTTAAAAAGATGGTCTCTCAATAAACTAGCTCGACATTAATCACAAATTGGTAGGAAATTACAAGACAACAAGAGGTTGTAACTTGTAAGGTGACAAGAGTAGTATGATTTCTCAAGTTTGGACTTCCGAGTTGCTATGAACGCTTATTCTTCTTTTTCCTCGTACTTGTCTTATGGTTTTACTCTTGTACTTGATCCCGTTTATTGTATTTGCAATTAATAATACTCCCTCCGATCCAAATTAATAGTCCCATTTTCTTATTTGGCAAAATCTTTTTATTAGTTCCATTTCTATTTTTGGCAATCTTTTTTTACTTAAATACCCTTAGTTCACACACGTAATTACGAATTTACCCCCGTAAACCCTACTAACCTAAAATAATTAACAATATAACACATCATTGATCAACCTAATCTTTCCCTCCCTTTATAATTCCCCTATTTACTGAATCCCTACCTCTCCCTCCCTCTCTCTCATGTTCATCCTCAACCTCTGTATAACTCTTCTTCTTCTTCAATGATCTTCATCTTCATCCCCAAGAATACCTTGGTTTACGGTTTATTATCTTCATCTTCATTTTTTTTCCACCATCTTCGTCTTCCTTGAAACCCTAATACTTTTAGGGGTTTTCTAAATCTGGGTTTTTTCTTGACTTTTCTGGGTTTTTTTGAACATGGCGTCACCAACGTCTTGTCTTTGTTGTTTGTCTTCGTCCCAAGAAAGTGATCATACGATTGGATCTCCTAACCCATGGTTCGATTTCAACAATCACCTACCTGCATCGTCTACGACTTCTGATGAAACGGATCCTAACTGGGGAAGAAGTATAACTTCTGAAGATGAAGAAATACAGGGTATGTTTGATTTACAACTGGATCTTCAAGATCTATACATTGAGAACTTGTTCCCTTCCTCAGATGAAGAATCATTGGATGATGATGATTTGTTGTCTGATATAGATGTTCGAGGCCCATTTTCTCGTATGGATACATCTTTCCTCTTTGACTAATGATGATTTTGTTTATGTGGTTTGTATGGTATGCATGTCTTTCGTGTTCTGTTTTTGTTGCCCTATGATTTTTTTTTGAGGGTAAACAATTGATTATAGCTACAAAATCCCTAAATCCATTCATTTTGCCACCAATCTAGGGTTTTCAGTTCATAAGCCACCAAACATTATGTTTAGGAGGCTATGTTCTTACCAGATGTAGGAGGCAATTAGTATGGGATTTGGGTTATCTGTGATGAGTTCAAATTGTTCTCTGAGATGAATATGTTTTTCATTTTGTTTTTGAAGCCATCCATAAATTGTTATATGACATTCCGTTCTAAATGTTTACGGCTAAACATCTCCCCTATTTAATTTCTACATCGTGTTTAGACCTAAACATTTACCTAACAATGTAACCCAAAAGTGAGTACAAAAGGTATCCCAAAAGTATACTCATGTGTGTCATATTTACATGTTCCTGGTGTTCATGCTGGTTCTGCTTCTGTGGTTGCTTCTGTTGTTGCTTCATTTCATGCTGGAATATATGCTGTTGGTTCTGTTGCTGCTTCTGTTGTTGCTTCTGATGTTGCTTCTGTTGTTGCTTCTGTTGCTGCTTCTGTTGTTGCTTCTGTTGTTGCTTCTGTTGTTGCTTCTGTGCTTGCTCTTGTTAAAAGAAGTTGATGGAAAACTGCTTCGTCTTTGATCCCCAAGTAAAATAAAATTACCTCAAATGTAGTTTCATCCACCTTTGTGTCCAGATATGTTAGTGCCTCGTAAATTGTTTGCTGCTGTACCCCCAAACAATGTGGGAGTCTCCCTTCCCTTTCTAGTTTTGCTTTGCTCATGTGTGGAATGTCATAATCCATACCACCTAGTTTCTTAATAACCTCAATTTTACATGCTTGTAGTGTGATCCATACATTCTTCAGTGCATTTGGTCTCAGATTGTCAAATGTTGTAGTCACTGCGTTAACTAGTTGTTCATAGCTGTATGCTGATTTTTGATGTTGTAAAGATTGTATTGACCTAAAGAACCCTAAGTCAAGCACATTCATATCCGGTGAGTTAGGAGGTTGTTGCACTAAGTGGAAGTTAAATCCATCAAGTGTTGCCACCTCTCTAAACACCTCATCATCATCTAAAATGTGTGGTTTAGCATTGTCCTATTGAATGAAAATTGTTTTGCTTAAATGTGGTGGCCATTTAATTCTAATTGCTGGTAGTATCTTGTGCACAATCATGTCTCTTGTGTGATCTTTAGTGATTGATTGTATTGGTTTGGTCTCTGGCTCTCCTCTCTTCCTGTTTTTTGAACTCTTTTGTGCTGCCACTTGATGTGTGAAAGGAAAAATGCCTATCTTTCCATCAAAAATCATCTTACCTTAACTAGAAAAGATTGGTCTTGCAACAGCACACATAAACATGATCTTGGGGATAAATCTTTTAGATTGGATTTCTCTATGTGGCTCTAATTCATCTTGAGTTAGATAAAATGTTTGTTGTGTCCTTGTAATATAAAACAACTTTTCATCAATGTGGACTACATTTGACATCTCATTAAATGTGAAGTTGCTTGTTTGCTCATCAAAAATGCAACTACTAAGACAAAAAATTAACCTGTCGAGTTTATTTTTGTCTGTAAGTAACGGTTTAATTGCGTTGGTGTGCTTTCGAAAGTACTTTTTTTTTTTCCATCTGCATACTGTGGTGTGGCTAACTCCCATGGCCCTTGATAGTGATCTTAAAGTTGTCTTCTTCACTTTTTCAATTGATTTGAATTTGTTTTCATCAAAGGGGATTGATGCCCTTCCTTTGGTCCCTGTCTTCTTATTGTTGACATTAATTGGAACTTCATTTTTTTTTTGATCCCGAATCTGTCTCCATATCCTTTCGATTGTCCTCCTATGCAAATCGTACTTCTTCGCAATTTCATTGATGAACCCATGTTGTGGCTTCCCATTACTGTTTAGTGACGTTAAAAGCTCATGCATTATTTGAGTCTTAGTAAAATTATCTACATCTTTTTTTTTTCCCATTGTATATACTTAATTGAAGGTGGTGGAAATTAATTGAAGCTCCTGACATCTTCACTTAATGCTGTTTATATACATTTACTGATGCTTGGTGGTTTTTGTTGTTGTATGGGCGCAATTTTTTTTAACTTTGGCGCCATTCCACTTAATTTTTTGTTTTCCCTTTACTGTGTTACTAATTGTCAACTCATTGGATTTATGCCTTCTTTTCAATACTGTATTTTTCTTCCACTTTCATTGTTGGCTTCTTTTCATCAGTGTTACAATCTTCTAGTTTCATGGATGGCTTCTTTTCAAAATCAAAACATTTAGATTTTTGTAGTTATTTAATTAATTTTTAACACTAAATGCATACCGTGTTTGTTTTTTTATAAATCTGAAGTCAACGAAAGATTTAATATCCGCATGCGCATGTGGCGTGAGGGTTGCTCGTTTTCAATTGCCGTTCAAAAAACGTTGAAGAAATCAAGAAAGAATTGAATACTTAGTTTATTTTATGATTTTGACGGGTTTTGTAATTTATTTGATGTAATTTTTTGTAATTTAAATTAAGTAGTTTAATGGTTGTTTAATTATTAAAATTTCGGAAATGTATTAATTTCAATTAAGTCTCAAACAATGTGAAACCCAATTTTCCCTCCAAAATTCATTCTATCTACTTTATTAAGCAAAAGGAGGGAATCATTAACAATTAATCCAATTACTTAAAAATACCCAACTACCACTTTTTAATGGATCCCACACAACCCTTAATATCCGTGCCCAAGGAAATGGGACTAATTACTTGGTTCGGAGGGAGTATTATTTTTCTCCCACTCGTTTAATCAATAATTAACATTTTGGAGTATTTTTTTCGTTGCTTTTATTTTGCACAAGATGTAAAATATGTGAAATTTAGTAAAAAGAGAAACTAGATCATAAAACAAAACAAAAAATAACTGAATGAAAAAAAAATAACTGGTTAAGATGAAGAAACAATATAAATTTTTGTGGACGAGATTAAAAAATTGCAAAAAATACTTTTTCCGTTCCATATTGCTAGCAACGTTATTACAAAATAATGCACTATTCGTTCGTCACCCTTAATTTGTGATTAGTTTTTAATCTATAAGTTAAAAATAATCAAGTGATATCTTATTTGATTCGTCTCAATGCAAATTACTTATATCAAATTTTTATAACATTTTGTTTACATAATTAAAAATATTAAAAATCAAATTAACACATTATACTGTGTGAAAAATCAAATGGTGTAAGTATTTTGGAACAGAAAAAAGTACTTCTTCTATTATGTTTTTATTGCTACATTTACATGCGCACAAGAATTAAGAAAAGGTGGACGCAACATTTAAATTATAATTATACCCTCCACTTTTTCTTAATTCAAGAGGGAAAAAAGTTAGTGAAGTATAGACTATGATTAAAATAGAGGTAAAGTAGATATTTATATGATTGTTTTGTTATTAAAAATAAAAAATATATCAAGTAATATAAAATTATCAAAAATAAAAAATATAGTAATTATTTTGAACGAAGGAAGCATAAGACAATGACTAATATAGTTTCCATTGAAGAACATGGAAGATAATAAGCGCAAGCTTCACATATTTACTTCCTCACCTCCTCTTATTCTCCTTATTTGTCCTATTTACTTATTATTTATATTCATCTATTACTCTTAAATTGTATTTAATTATTAATTTATAAATTAAAACATATTCATCTAGTATCTTATTTAATTCGTTTTAATGTAAAGTTTGTTAATATCAATTTTTATAATTTTTAATTATGTATAATTAGATATATTTGAATTGAATAAGCATATTAAATATAGTGTATAAAATAAATAAGAGACTTAAGATGAAAAGAAGATAGTAGGTTTTTGGGATCAAAACTAATGATGACTATTGTTGACGGTCTAAGGGCATAAATGAGGAAAATATTGTAAATGTCACAAATCATAGCAGAATTTTGTGAACTACAATTATGGATAATGACATAAGCTGACTTCAGGCTTACAGTAATCTCCCATTACCCCTTTTTTACTAAAGGCAGCCACCATTTTTATTACACAAATTCTGGTTTAAGGCCTTGATACAGTCTAACTTAATTTAAATAGTATAGTTAAATTTAAATATTTATTTTAAATTAATTAACATTCAACATGTTATTTTAAATGTAAATTTATATATTAAAATTGACTCTTTCAAGTTCGGAATTAAAAACACTTATTTTATAAATTTGAGTTAATTGTATAGACGTATCTTATGGTAAGATCGTCGGGTAAACTTGGTCCTCATAATCAAAACACTCCATTGATCTCAAATGACATAAATACCCTTCTAACAATCGAGAATATAAAATAAAGTAAAATTGTAAATGTTTCCGACATATCGTTTTCACACCACTTGATACAAGGCGTGAAGGAGAGGGAAAACTGAAAAGGGCATAATGGGTATTTCAATGTCAGCAAACTCAAAAAGTAGCTTTTTTATATTAATGTAGGCTGTAGTTTAGTTGTATTAGTAGTAATTGTGGGGTTAAGAGTTGCACTATTCAGTATTCAGCATTGCGACAAATATGTTTTCTCTTACGGTGCTAAATATAATTAATTATCTTTAACAAAATCTTGTACTCCATAAAATGATCACATAATAAGTTATCATAACTTACTTTATTACTACTACTTGATTAGGATTTTTAAAGTATTAATAATTGTTGAAAGGGTAATATACAATCAACATTCTACTCCCTAATGAAAAGCGGACAAAGTTATACCTCCTCTTAATAATTGCTGCACTTTTTTTTTTAATGCTATCTAATGCATGATTATAATTTTTATTATCTTTAATTTCATATGATAAAATATTCTAAAAAATTAATATTATGAAAATATGCATCAAGACGAATCAAATAATATACCATTTGACTACATTTTACTACATACATGGAGAAAATATATATCAAATAAGATCAGTTGATGAACAGTAATGACTACAGGAACCATAGCAACTATTAAAATCCAGAGAAAGCGATATTTTGTATTTTAATCTAATAAAATAACACAATCCTTAAACATCGCCACTCTTTTCCTTTTATCGTCACCCCTATTTTAATGAATTTAAGAAATTGCCCCTGAACTTGAAATTTCTTATATTTACTCCAACCTCACTAAATAACATATTTATCACTCTTAAAACATTAAATTACAATATAAAATTCGTGGATCAAAAGCTAAGAAATTCAAATCGCAAACAAATAATCGAGGTAATTTTCAATCGAATTTAATTAATTGTAAAAAAAAAAAAGAAAAAGTGAGTCGCAGGTTTTGTGCGACTGATCCGCGGCCAAGTCGCACGCGGCTCACTATATTTTTTTTTTAAATAATATATTATTATTATTATTATTATTATTGTTGTTGTTGTTCTTTTTGTTGTTGTTATTATTATTATTATTATTATTATTATTATTATTATTATTATTGTTGATGTTATTATTTGTTTTATTATTATTGGTTTTATTATTTTTTAAATGTTATTATTATTATTATTATTAGTATTGTTTTTTACTTTATTTTTTAAATTATTATTATTATTATTATTATTATTATTATTATTATTATTATTATTATTATTATTAACTTTTTATTTTTCTTTTAAATATTATTTTTATTGTTGATATTGTTGTTATTATTGTTATTGTTAGTAAAAAAAAAATTTAATGTTATTTTTAAATATTGCTTTTGTTATTATTGTTATGATTATTATTATTGTTTTTGTTATTATTGTTATGATTATTATTATTGTTATTATTTTTATTATAAATATTATTATTATTATTATTATTATTATTATTATTATTATTATTATTGTTAATTTAGAAAATTAATTAGAATAATAATAATACTATAATTAATATTTTTGTTGTTAAATTATATTTGTTGATAATGATTAGTTAAATATTGTTGTTGTTAAATTACATTTGTTGATAATGTGTAGTTTAATATGTTAATTAATTATTGTCTTTTGTTCGTGTGGATAATTTAACGTAACGTATGATTAATTTTATTTATTAATAATAGTTAATTAAATTATCAAAATTGTAGTAAATGGCTCGTAAGCAAGGGAAAGGAAAAAGTTTTTTTAGACACTTGTTGAGCGGTAATAAGTCTAGACCTACCCTACTCAAAGGAGACCCTCATAAGAGGGGGGCTACGGGTTCTGCTAGGAGGGTTAGGCATAAAGAGGCTGGCAGACACAATGAGGCCCAACGATCGACTACATTGCACCAAGTGTGCAGTCGGTTTGATGACCAGGCTAGCGTCCAGAGTAGTTGGGGGGTTTCTAGTGATGATGATGATGATGAGTACCAAGGCTCTGTTGGTCGCCCAGTGGATTGGACTGTTGTCCGCGGGCACGACGGTAAATTCACACGTGTCGACCCTAGTTTTGCAGGCGCATCTGAGCATGCCGGAGATAGTCATCTTGATAATGAGCCGACGCTCACAGTCCGCTGGAACGGACTGGTTGATTACATCACCCAAGCCCGGGGGGCCACTGATACGCGCTTGATACCCAGCTATGGGGGGCACATAGCTAAAGTTATTTTTAAGGGCTCTGAGCGCACGCCTCCGGTTCTGGAGTGCCGTAGTAGAAAGAAGCCGTTAGAGGCGATCATCGAACTGTGGGATATGTCTAATGCGCTTTACGATGATCTACCTGCCACTCCCCTCGGTCGGCTACCGTACATTATGCACCAGCACATTGACTGTGCTTTGATATCGGCCTTCGCGGAGATGTGGCAGCCGGATACGAACACCTTCCACATGCCCTGGGGGGAGATGACGATTATGTTGCATGACGTCGGACATTTTTTGCGACTTCAATTTTTTTATTTTTTTATAAAAGAAGACCCATTTTTATCGATTAAAGTACGTACCCAATCGGATTCGTAGTCGCTTTCGTTAGCCATTGTTATCGATTTCAACATTTAGCTTGTTCAAAGTCAAAGAACGTTTTTAGAGAGATTTTACCGTGTTTGAGTTCGTATATTATACAGGGGCGCTACGGAAAATTCAATATATGTAAGGCTGACTTTTGATTTAATGTTTTTAAAGTGATAATAGTGTTATTAAATGAGATTTAAGTGTGTTAAACAAATTTAAAGTTCAGGGACATTTTAGTCATTTTATTAAGGCAGGGGTGGCGATAAAATAAAAAGGGGTAGCGATCAATATAATGCCCTAAAATAAATGTAATGTTTTTAAGTCCTTATACTTTTATTGCATTGTCTTGTAGTGTATTTTGGGTCTTTTGTTTTTATTTACAAATACTTCACGAGTTGAAAATCTAACTAGTTACACTATCTTACGGTTATGATTTATCGTCTTTCCTTTACAGACCATGATATACTGGATATGATAATGAATATAATAAATGTGATACTAATTGAAGAAAGAGATGAAGTATGTGGAATATATAAAAAGAAATTTTAAATATATGAATGAGATTCAAAGATTGTGGTAGAGTTCATTTTCAAACAAAAACAATGTTACTTCATGCATTCCTTTGAGTTAGCTACATAAAATCAACCTTGATTTGAATAATGTAGCAAAGTTAAAAAGACAACGGAATAATTAAGAAAAAATTACCAGGAATAATACAATTTTTTGCTTATTTTTCAACAATAATACTAACTTTTAATTAACCATGAATAATACCAACATAAAAGATTGTTTTCCTAGAAAATCCCTAATATGTTAAAAATCAAATTATAGGTGATTATAAGACAAAAAAAATTTGGTAAATTAGTTAATAAACTAAAGTTGGTATTATTCTAGGAAAATATTCCTCTAAATTGGTATTATTCATGATTAATTAATAGTTGGTATTATTGTAGAAAAAGTAACAAAAGATTGCATTATTCACGGTAATTTTTTCAATAATTAATAGGACAACACAAAATAAAAATTAAGGAAAATTGATAGAAACAAAGGTATTACATTATATTATAAATTATAAGTAAATGTAGGATAAGGATATATTCGGCTTGTTGGTTGGTCAAAAAAGTCAAAAAATATTTCATAAATGACTTTTAAGCCAAAATGAAAAAAAAAGCTGACTTTTGTTTGTTAGCCCTCTTTTTTGATAATAAACGTCAACATTCAATATCTAATTTTACCAAAAATATTCCTAATTATCCACCTTAAGGTTGTTTGGCAGTTGACTATTGACTTTTAAAGTTAGCTTGTTTGATCAGCTGAAATGTTGGCTTTTTTTGTTGACTTTTTCAGCTAACTTAAAAATCAATAAAAACAATTTATAATTCTAATTTATCAAATAAGTCAACTAAAAAAGCTAAGTGTAAATTGTCAAACACAAACACCCTCTTATCTAACTAACCTAATAGCAATAAAACCTTTAAAATTTTCAACTAGTAAAAAAGCAAGTAAAAGAGCCGACATCGAGAAAAACCCAAAGATAGAACTTGCGTTCCGGTATTGACGTGAGCTGGATTTGCCCTATTATCCCAAAACCTGAAAGTAGTCTGTAGACTGTAGCAAAGGCAAAGTGGTGTGTGTATAATTTGCTTTCTTTATCTTTCCTTGCTGTACTAGTATTTTTATACGATATACAACATGATCAGTTTCGTCTCAACTGAACCAACATTTTTAATTTAATAAATAATACCCCACCTTGTATTTAATAATTCTCGTCAAATAAATAAAATAAAATAAAATAAAAAAGATTGCCATTCGACTCCAAACACTACCCAAAAAAACACAAACCTTTGTCATTTTAAATAGTTAACGTCAAAGGGAAAAGAGGTTGAGTCTGGTTTACGCCAATTCTTCCCTTTTAATTTCCTTATTCTAATCTTCTCTCTTAACCTCAATCTCCCCATTACTATAAAGAACCTTCCCTTTTCCCCTCTCTCTCTTCAACTCTCTCTTCAACTCTCTCTTTTCCCTCCTTTTCTTCTTCTTCTTCTTCTTCTTCTCCTCTCTACTGTTACAGAGTACTAAAGGAAATCAGACCCAATTTAGATAATGGAAAGGATGAGTTTTGTCAAAAATGGAGTATTAAGATTACCACCTGGGTTTAGATTTCACCCTACTGATGAAGAATTAGTTGTACAGTACTTAAAACGTAAGGTTTATGCTTGTCCTTTACCTGCTTCTATCATCCCTGAAGTTGATGTTTGTAAAGCTGATCCATGGGATTTGCCTGGTAAGCTTTTAAAGTTTTGATTTTTACTGCATTTTTGTGAAATTCTTTGGTTTTCTGATATGGGTTTTGGGTTTAATTTGCAGGGGAAACAAGGGAAGAAAGGTATTTTTTTAGTACTAAAGAGGCTAAGTACCCAAATGGGAATAGATCAAACAGAGCAACAGTGTCTGGGTATTGGAAAGCTACAGGGAAAGATAAAGCTGTTTTTGGTGGTGGGAGAAGTAACAATAATAATCATAGTGTTGTTGTTGGTATGAAGAAAACTCTTGTTTTCTATCGAGGAAAACCTCCTTATGGGTCCAGAACTGATTGGATTATGCATGAATATCGCCTTGTTGATGCTAATGATCAACCTCAATTTATTTCACGAATTCTTAATTCCCCTTTCAACAAGAATTTGATACAGGTATACTAAATATATTTACTTGTAATTGTCCGGCAATCAGCTCAATCAAACACCTAAACCATGCTATGTATGCTCTTTCACTTCCCCTCATATCTAAGCCTTTATGATTCTAATCTTTTCTATTCAGACCAAATGTCTCGTTATAAATTAAAGAAGGAATCACGGTATAAAGGTGTTCACATATTAGTATAAAATACTTCTTTTGTTTCATTCGTTATACATGCTACATTTGACTTTTTACGCTATCTAATATGTTTTGATTATTTATGTATTGAACTATATACATTTGAAAACTGTAAAAACTTAATATTATGAAATTACGTGATTTAAACAATTTAAATAAGATTTTACTTAACTATATTTTTTCTTAGACGTTAGCCGTAATATATAGAATAAGCTGAAACGATAAATAGTGTTAAAAACTTTTATGTAGCGAGTATTTAAGAAGTAAGAAAGAGACCTCAATTTAAAGTGCTCACATATATAAAAATGACTTTAAATAGATTAAGACAATTACGTTGGCCACTTATACTATATTAAATCACAAAAAAAAAGTAAAATTAAAAGGATTTTGGTTGAGTTGTTGATGATTACACACGATCAAAGTTTTGAACTTTTAAAATTTTTCAAATTGAAAGGGAGTAAACATATGAGTGGGGGAAATTTTATATTTGTAATTCATCTTTATTATAATTATAAGCAAATTATCAGTGGGAATCTTTAGAGCTAAAATTCTGTCCCCACATTATAAGAAAACATAATTAAACAAATATTTTCAACCATTTTATCCTAAAAAATTGACTTTTTTTGGATACTTGCAGAGAACAGGAGAAACAAGAGGGAATTGGGTGTTATGCAGAATTTTCCTTAAGAAAAGGAATAAGAATGCAGCGACCAAAAATGATGACGAGGAAGAAGAAGAGATAATATGTGAGGAAGAGAATAAAAAATATAATTTTTATAAGCAGAATATACAGAATAAGATAAAAATGATAACTAAACTTGAAAAGCCAATTTTCTATGATTTTATGTCTAGAGACTTGAATTTGCCTGCTCCTTCTTCCTCCTCATCAGGATCAAGTGCTGTCACTAACCACGACGACCATGACCACCACCACGATGATTCGTCGGACGAAATCGACGAAAGCAGTAGCAGCTGCAGTTGTAATAGTTTGGCATATTTTAGAAGAAAACTTTAACAATCAAGAAGTATAGGTCAATTAATTAAGTTATTGTACCCGAGTTTACAAGTAACAAATTAGAAGTATATTATTATTAGTAGGGAGTAATAATAAGTAATGTTAAGTTATTTTAGTGTTTTATTTTCGTGTTTTAAATTTCCAACAAAAAGGAAGAACCAAAACTTTAAAGAGGGAGTATTTAAGGGTTCTACGTCAAGATATTAGTGGTAATTGTCAAATTTTACAAGCATTGGATTCATTTGTGTACTGCTTTTGGCCATTACTTCAAAACACCATTTTTCACTAAGATAATATATTATCAATATTAAACTTTAATCACCTTAATTTCTAACTTTTTTATGTTTATTACTATATTATATAAAAAAACAACTTAATTAAAAATTAACCTGATAGTTGAGATTATAATACAAAAATAAAGTTGTATTACCGTGTTGTGACTTTATTGTAAAGATTTTTGAGTTTACAGAAATCAAAATATTAGCTACATTGACTCTAAAATTATCCATATTAACCACGATATCCAATTTGCAATCGTGTCAAAATCATACGGTAGGTGTTCATTTTTGTTATACTCCATATTCGATTATTTAATTGTACTTTCCCATTTTTTTTATAAAATTTGCCAATGTCAATGGAAAATCTATTTCTTGCAATTTACGCCTTGTTTGTAGTCGAACTTTATGATGAAATGCTTCTATGACCATGCAAACGAGGAAAAAGGTACAATTGTTACGGCTCAATTCTCAATTCTTACAGCTAAAAAAGATGTTAAAGTTATTGGCACGATTGGGAATAGTTTTATGGAATTAAAAGGCATAAAAGAGGATGGAGTTCATGTGCAAGACTGAGTTTTAAAATCACCTCAATTTATTGCTTATGACAAAATATAATCAGAAAAATTACTAAGATTGGCACACTTTTACATACCATCCAAAAAATATATGACAAAATATTATTAGTCAATTAGGATATTAATGTCATTTTATTTGGACCTACTACTCAACTTTTAAATTGGTGAACTTATTGTTAATATCAATATATAATAGGAAAATACGAGGTATCTTTCTCATAAGTCAAGGAAATAAGATCCCATAAGAATATTACAATAAAGAGAATAGACTCTTATAAAATGTATACACTATTTTTAAATTGCCGATGTAAGATAAATCATTCTAACCATAACAAAGAAACTTTGCTTAAAAGAGATTTGCTTTTGGTTACTCTGTTTATTTGGGTTGTCTTAAATGTAGAGGGAGTAAGCATAAGAATAAAAACATAATTTTAGCAAAGATCTTAACAGCATCACGAGGAGAACCTTTTGCAGTGTTTGCATTTTCTAAAGAAAAGGGAAAGATAACAAAGTCAACATTACCCAGCAACGTACCGGGTTCTTCTTAAATGCGGCTGGAACCCGATGAAACTATTCTTGTCAACACATCGATTCACTATTTATTCACCTAAAAGTTTAAGCTGATAATTATAATTTAAATGCATGTTATATACTTCCTCCATTCCATATTAGTGGTAACATTAGTAAAATTGACACTATTTATTCATTACTCTTAATTTGCAATTAGTTTTTAATCTATAACTTAAATATAGTCAAGTGAAATTTTGTTTAATTCGTATTATTGCAAAGATTATTAATTTAATATTAAATTTTTATAATTTTTTATTATATATAATTAAAGATACTAAGGATTAAATTAATGCATTGAACTATGTGAAAAAAAACAAATGTTGCAAGTAAATTAAAACGGAAAAAGTACTTTATTATACCTCCTCATATAATAATCCTTTGGTAATTGAAAGGCACAATGAAAGAAATTCAAAATTGTCACTTATGACAACAAATCAACTCAATAAAAAACTCAAAGAAATAGTTAAGACTCTTATATACTACATATTATATACTCTATTATATGTATGCTAATTATAGTATGAAAATACCTATTTTGTAATATATACACATCTTTCCATGTATCACAAGCTAATGGTATTTTGGGAAAATTACAAGTCACACCACAACATTAAGTGACATGAGTTTCGATAGCTATGTCTACTTTTTACAAGATGTGCTATTCAACTTTCTTATATCACCCAACAAGGAAACAACCCACTTTCATAAATTCATGTTTGATACGTATCCGACACTTGATATTGATTTTATGCATCATTTGAGATCTTTGAAATTTGAGATCTCCACTATACCAAAGATAAAATTACTTAAAAACATTGCATTTGTGTCTAAAACATACATTTATGTCATCTATGCTTTGTTTATTGTTGTGATATTTATGATTGCTTTTATATTTCATTGGTTATATTATTAGCATTTTTTTTTATCCTGCATTGTCCATCTTGTTTTTTTTTTCTATTTTTTCTTGTCTTAATTTGCATTTCTTTATAGGTTTTTTTTGAGCCAAGAGACTCTTTCCCTACATCTTTTGTTATGAATATAGTTTGTCGTCTTTCATCCTTCCCCATATCCTAGTTATAGTTTTTGTGAGCGACATATACATTATGTATAATGATGATGAATACTACAATGGAATAAAACAAAGAAAAACTTATCAAATTTATTTTAGATGCTTTTAACGAATTCGACATTTATGCACTGGTCCTTTGAAATAAAGGAAATTTTTTTTTTTTCAATTTTCTCTCGGAAAAATTTTATCTTCCAAACTTTATCTATCATTAAAAAAATTTCTATTTAAAGCCTTTTTAAAGTTCAACTACTACTTCGTTTTTCAAGTAATGTTTGGGTATCTCTTAGTAACCCAACAATCTCAACTACTAAGTAGGAGTAGTAAGCAGTCACCATTCAAAGGACCTAAAAAGATCAAAATATCCAAAGTGTCATTAATACATAAGATTAGTGATTAGTACACACAATTATCACCCAAATTCACAAGAAATATAATATAAGCTTGTGTTACCCACAGATTCTCTCAAATCTCAATAAATACTCTACCAATCATTTAGGAGTAGTAGTTTATTTGCATTTACAATGAGGAGCAAACATATTTTATGAGAATCTCAGTTGAAGAAGCAAAACATTCCAGGGATAAATTTTCCACTACATCTGTTTTAATTGTCATACTCACTGCATCAAACACAAGAAACCAACACAATGTAGGGTCCCCTACTTCAAGGGAGAAAGAAGATAATTTCCACTACTATGGAGGTAATACATTCCCTTAGCCTCCCCTAGGATAAATATTTACCTCATAAAATTAAAAGCTTCCTTTATTTTTTATTACTTGCAACCATTCTTCCACCTTTACAACAATTAAATTTCACTAAAATTTCTCATTTATCAATTTTATTTTCTTACTTTGACAAAGTGACATATTATGAGAATAATAATCGCTTTTAATTAGTAGCAAATTCAAGGAGATTGAAAGAGTAAGTTTATTACATAACTCTTTTTGCGAATTTTTTCCTAAAATAATGCAATCCTTTAAAATATTTTCCAATTTTCCTTAAAGGGAAAAATATTTCCCCGATTACTGTCCACGTAGGAAAGTTGGGTTTATTTTTTTTTCCTTTTTTTTATAAAACCGCTTCCTCAAATAGCGGTTTGATGAGGAATTCAAACAAAACCGTTACATGAAATGGTGTTTTACAATTTTTTTTTTTTAAATTTCAGGTGGCCATCTCAGTTGGCGGTTTTAGTTGGTTCATAAAAACACTAAACCGCCATCTGAGATGGCGATATACTTTAGTATAATTCTTTTTGCTTCGTGTAATAATTTTGAAATTTACCTCATCTCAAAATACAAAGTTAAATTAGTGCATAGGTATTATTCCTTCATAGAAGTTCCTTTGCTTTAGTGGTAAGCACTTAAGTTGTTAAGTTGTGAGGTTATGGGATAAAAACCTGTGCCCCACATTTTCAGCATTTTTGTTGCTTTTTTTAAATTATAGAATAAAGCAAAGGTAAATTACCAAAATGCCATCTAAGATGGCGGTTTGTTCTGAATATTCTTTTTTTGAAAAATCTGTCTAACGTGGACAGTAGATAGGGAATTATTTTCCCTTTGACGTAAAGTGAAAATTATTTTCCTAAATTACAATATTTTGAAAAAAAATTCTTTTATTGCAAGATGAATTTGCTACAAAAAGTGGTGTTCACTAACCTTTGAAGCCATCACTAACTTTTGCCCAAATTATGTAAAATAGAACTCTAATATAATAACAATAATAATAATAATATCAAAATCTTAATTTAAAAAGATTAATATATTATTTATTGAGATAGAAAAAAAAAATTGTCTTAGGGTTTTAAATTCAAAAGACTTAATAGTTAATTTGATAGAGTTCCGAAAGGCTAATCTAAATAGGTATAGTGATGACACTAAATTAGCATTTAAATTATGTTGATGTCAAAGAAAACAAGGAACCTAAACCAATTGTCTAAACTAAATGTCATCACGTATAAGCATGCAATTTCTTGCATAATTGAACAAAGTTCATGAACTTTGGAATATCTACCCCAACAATTTTTTTTTTAAATGTTCACATGTTACTAGATTTAAATGTTATTTTTTAGATTATAGAACATTCGAAAAGAATGAGAAAATTTAGAGAAAATAAAAATCTAAATGTTAATGAAAATAACTGAATAAGTGATATTTGCTTTAATAAAAACAAATCCAATTCACTAATAATACGTTATATTAAAAAGTTTGAAAATTTTCAAGTGTTACCACTAAAGAGAGTTTTGCCAAATGAAACCCATTTATTGGCTGAAAAATGACATGACATTTAATTTTAAGCTTGATCAATATATCTACCATTAAAGTATCTTTGACTAGTATTTATTTATAGTTAAATTGAGTAAGTTAGAGAATATAATATTGTGCATAATATATTGCTAATAATTTTTAAAATTACAGAGTTAATTTATACATATAACTGTCAAAATTGAGTATTTCTATTGCATAATATCTCTGACTTTATTTTATAATATTATATATTTATATATGTGGATGTTCAAAAAATTGTTCATGGATATATAGACTAGTATTCTATAAAGTAGTTCTTGTGTTTAGATGGATCTTTTCTGACTTTTATGTGCCTTTGCTCCTAATTAGCATATAATATAAGATTGAATCATAATTAATCAAAAAGTGTCCAAGTAATCAAAGACACTTGTAAAAGAAACCGCTTCTAATCAGCCCTTAAAGGGGTTGACTTGCCTTAGTGTAATTCATAACTTTTAATATTATAATTAAACCAATTATCATATGATTACGACTATCATATAGTTTATACATGATTTTGTATTATTTAAATCCATAATAATCAAACGTAATGGAACATAATGCTTAATTACCACATTTAATCTCAATGTCATGCTACTAAAAATTTGCTGAGACAATTTAGACGAAGTTATGAAAGTGGACAAATGAACAATTAGGAAATGCCAAGTGGATATGGCACAAATAAGGGACGGCTATATATATTAGACTCAATTAAGCGTTTGATTAAGAATTGATTACAAACTCTTAACTCTTAATCAGACTAATTAGTTTTTAAATAACATATATATATATATATATATATATATATATATATATATATATATATATATATATATATATATATATATATATATATATATATATATATATATATATATATATATATATATATATATATATATATATATATACATGCAAAGAAAAGTTCAAAAGCAAAAACCAAGTAAAAAAAGGGTTTAAAAGTTTAGGACAAATTCTTTTAACCCAATACTAATTTAAAAAACAAACGAAAAAGACAGTTTTTCATTTACTTAATTTTCTAAAAAAAGTTATTAATAGTCTATTTATATGAACTCATCTCATAATAGGACGGTCTCATATAAAACTTGCGAAAAGTTTAGATGCAGATACAATAAAGTATGTTTCTTGCATTTGAAAACTCTTATTTAATAAAGTTATAATGTAGTGTTTTATTACGATATTTTGACACTTTATTTCGAATTGAATAAAAGAAATCATAAAAATGTAATGAAGAGGAAAGGGGAAGAAGGAAATAAAAAATGCCGACCATGGTTACTTGAGACAATGGATTTGAGTAATCAAAAATGGATGTTGGAGTTCTTCACGTCACCCAACCTTAAATCAAAAATCACTTTCATGACAATAATAATGAAGATAAAAGAGAAGCAGGAATTGTCAATGACGTGGGTTGTAGGCAGGGCCGTCATCATAGACTTCAAATTAATGCTTCCCTTGTTCTATTATATTTCTATCAAATAAACTTTTACGCAATTTATTATTACTATTTATTATTCAATTGTAATTTACATATTTCAATTATTATATAAGAAAGAAGCATAGTAATGTGAGATTTTGTTTTATTCGCCTCGTCCTATATTTTCTCAATATCAATTTTTTATAATTTTTAGTTATGTATAACTTTACATATAAAAAATCCGACAAGCGCATTGGATTGCGCAAAAATGTGTCTATTGTACGTACTTTGGAATGGAGGAAGTCTGAAGAAAGAGAGAATACGCAATCATTAATTAGAGAGTAATTATTATTTTTTAATAAAAATTTAAAATTTAATGCTCATCTAAATTCATTTTCTTAGCCTACTTTGTAATAAAAGAAAAAGAAAGACATTTGTTAAATTATAAATAGTTTATAAGGTTTGGAGTTTAATATTTACTAAGGGTGCTTTCATAGATGAGTTACCTTACTAACTTCTTACACTCCTATCTATTATCTTTTGGTATCTTATTAGCTTAGTAATACTTTTTTTTGAATGCTTTTCTCATTACCCCTAAGTCTTTTAGTTTGCAACGTATGAGAAGTTTTTGAATTATATGTTGCAAATTCAAATGGGATGAAGAAATGTTTTTTTTCGCTCCATTTGCTTAACTTCATCGTTTTCATCTTCTTCCTCTTCTCCGTAATTCCTTTTTATTATTCTAATGTCATTAAGTAGTTTTCACCAAGAGTGTGATTTAAAAGGATCAGATATATATAACTTTATTAATAATAAAACTATCAAATATATTATTTCTCTTCTCCATAATCAACAGAAATCAACTATAGCAAATTTATCCTATCCTTGTGACTTGCGAGAAACTTTTAATATAAGTGTTAAACTCAAAAGGGATGATAAATGAAGTAGTATTTTTCATGTGCTACATTCCTTTAGTCAAGAATCATGATTATACATTTTTTTTCACCTAATTTCATTCATAATCTGAGTTTTTAGGTTCAATAAAGCAATTTATATGCAAAAAAGACAAAAAAAAGTTTAGCCTTTAGCTTCACCCTGAATTACTATTACAACCATACAATACTGAGTATCAGGTCAGGACAAATACACAAAGAAGAACAACCACTAACCAATTGGGGACCCTCAAAGGTTATAAATGTAATAATGGGCATCTTGGCAGGTTTGAGATTGCCCAAACAGTGCTTAATGTTAAATAGAGGTGTAGATCTCATTTTTGGAACCGAATTTGACTTAACCTACTTTCAAAATAAATATAAAATAATATAAAAATCAATGTGGATACAAAATTCGATTTTAAATCGACCCGAAAAACCTAATCCGAAATTGATCAGATAATCCTAATGATCACTTTAGTGTAACCTAGCAGATAGGGAATTAATTCAATCAGATGTAGGTTGATTGGCATGGCTGATAACTCCAATAAATTCAAAATGGCTTCTTGATTGAGCTAGTTTTCAAGTTTTAGAGGGGTTTGCCTAGTTTTTCTTTAACAATGACATGTCTTTTTCTATGATTTTCCATTACTTCATCTACTATTTAAGCCTAAAATGATCCCCAGGCCCCAAGTCAATTTAATCCTAATAAGAGTACCATAGCCAATAGCCATAACTGCTGTTTTTATCACATGTCTCCAGTTATGTTTTTTGGTTCCTTAGCTAAAAGTTGCTAGAAATTAGAACTTAATTTAATGATTTAATTATATAATTCACAATTAATATTGCAATATTTTTAGAAATAGTTTAAATTATGAGAGGAGTTTTTATAGTAATTTCAATCATCATTGTAAGGATACCTTGTCAAAATGTTAATCCCTCCCATTCAGAGTAATTGTCCCATTTGATTGGGCACGAATATTAAGAGTGGGATGAGGTCCATCAAAGAGGTGTTAGTTGAGATTTTTTAAGTGATTGGATTAATTGGGTAAGTAGTAAAGGTGAGGGTATTTTCGTAATTATGTGTGTGAACTAAAGATACTTAGGTAAAAACCATTAATAAAAAGAAAAGTGAGATAATTAATATGAATTTGCCAAATAAAAAAATGGGACAATTAATCGAGCGAGTATTTTTTTCTCACAAAATTTGTTTCCTTTCTCTTGACACCCTCCTCTTAACTAAGAGTTTTGACACAGCACGTAATATCCAAATCAACTAAATCGAAATTTGGATGAGTCAATGTCCCTTTAATTCTGATATACAATACATAAAAAGCTCACATATTGATTTTCGAAATTTAGCAAAATGAAAGGAATGGAAGAGTATATATACTTGAAAAAATCATTTTTGAAAAAAAAATATTCAAATTTTAGAATTAGTACCAAAAAAAAATTAACTAGTTTATTTGTGCAAATTGCAATACATGCCTGTTATTACTCAAGGTTAAATACTTAAACTTCAATGAAAATTTGAATGAATTAAACAAAAAATTATTAAAAAATCAAAAAATAAATAATGTTTTAAAATGTTTTTCAAAATAAGCACTTTTTTCTCAGAAGTGAAATTTGATTGTTCACTATTACTAACAGACTAACAGCGAACAAAGAAGGATGGTAAAATAAAGTCAAGTTCTTTGTTCGCTGTTACTAACAGCGAATAAAGACTTTGATGTTTTTTTACCAGGTCTTTGTGGTAACTGCGAACAAAGAACTTGACTTTTTTTTGACCCGCCTTTTTTATTCGCTGTTAGTAACAACGAACAATCCAAATTTCAACTCTAAGAAAAAAAAACTTACTTTAAAAAATATTTTAAAACATTAGTTACTATTTAACTTTTTATATTATTTTACTTATTTAGTTCAAATTTTCAACTTCAATCATCCAAGTACAAAAGCTAACAAAGGCTCTTCTTTCCTTAATATGGGACAAAAGTCAATTTGTAGATACACTAATTATGGTCATCAACTCACCACTAAACTTGATGCAAATTTATCTTTAATATTCTTCCATATTCTAATCCAATAATTCAAAACCTACTAGCTACTATGACCTTTTATAACATTTGGCATGAGGAGTTGTACTTCTCCCTTCCTCTCATAGTATTGATTTACAAGCTTGAAATATACTTCTATTATAGTTGCAATTAATAATGACATTCCTCCACGCAATATGCTACGACCAAATACCAATGATAGGGAGAGATTTCAGAACAAAGGTAATATATGACTACATCTAGATAAGAATAAAAATAACATACCAAATGTTACTACCAATTTTTTACTCACTAATTACCACTAAATGGTTAGCTAATCCCATTCTAAGCTAAAGCTAGTGAACTTCTCTATCACAGACTAAAGCACCAGTCCAAACTACATAAGTGTGTATTAGGGAATAACAAAGACTAGGTGAGTATGTAATAATAGCAAGATGATGAATATTGATTTACTCATAGTCATGAGGTTGGTACAGGTCACTAGTGTCAGTGTGGCTTCCAGCACTGAGTTGCTTAACTTCAAGGAGAGACCCAACTGTACATCTATCTAAATTCTAAAGAAGCAAGCAGCTAAAAAGAAAAAATACAGCTGTAGTAGTAAATAGGTGAGAGGTCAATTTATGATTCAAAGATGAGTTAGTTGTTGATCCAAAGAGATTAACAATAAGGGCAAACAGACTACTGGTATAAGATGGACCAAACACTCGCCTTTATATGTGTGCTCAGTTTCCATTCTTTTATTTCATGTTATTATTAAAAGTTTTTAAACAAGTGACCCGGGTTTAAATTCCCCCTTAATTAATAAGATATAGAAGTAGATTAGCTCAGTTAACAACAAATACAAATGCCAAGTGGCTACCGCCTACTCTAACTTACCCTTGTAATAACAAAATAGTTGTTTCCAATTGATTTTTAAATGCGAACATCATCTAGAACTTCAATAATAAGAAGCATAAATACTTTAATATGGAGTAGGAATTTACTGTAGTCCATTATAAAGCGAAAGTAAAGAACCATAAAATTTTGACTCCATCAAGAATGAACATAACAACCATTATGAAAAAAATCATGGAATCATATAATAAAAGATCATTTGCTATAATTTGCATATGCCTATAAAAGTGATACAAGTATGTAAGTAAGAAACAAAGAACCCGAAAAAGTTTGCACACAGCAATAGGAAAATACAGCACACAAACTAAACCATTTAAAGCAAGAAGAGGAAGGGCGCATGCAAATTGTCATATTTAGGGAGTGGAGTATACAGACTACTCAAAACTTGTTTTGGGTAAAGGAAGAGGGTGCAAGGGAAGTTAAAGGTGAACAAACAACATATTTCCTGCTCTTTCTTTTCTTAAACGTTTCGACTAGTATAACAAACTGGAATTTCCTTTATTTAGTCAGTAAGTCGAGAAAGAAGAGAAATGAGATCAAACAGAGTTACTCATCCTTTACTTTTCTCCCTAGACATGAAAAAAATGTTGAACTGTGTAATTTCTTACCTAAGTTAACTTAAGGTTCATTCTAGGGCTTCTAAATAGAGGGAGTTGGATATACTTGGCCTTTTCCTTGTGCGTGTAAGGGAACGGTTATTTCGATTTGACCCTTTTGTTGATAAGTATCATCTAGTTGTTCGTTTCGTACCCCTCAAAAGAAAGAATAGATTAGAGATTAATACAGTCCAATACATGTCAGCACCAACGACGGATTTTTGGACTTCACTGAAAATGAACCAAGTAGTCCCTTATAGAAGTTCTAGCCTCACAAGGAAGTATAGTTTATCTCCTATTCCGACTTCAATTTATCTAAATAGAGTAAAGATGCCAGGACCACATACACCATGTATAGCACGAAAGAGACAATGATTCTCTCACTATCAAGCATTCAAGTGGCTTAGCTTAGTGGCCAGGGTCTTCTTCATAAGTTATGGTAAGATGGGAATGACTATCGAGTATCAGACATTTCTAATATATATCGTTACGTCTTGAAGGAGCTAATGTATCAAGCTATGGCTGAAACACCGCAAACGAACGCCACCATGCCCTCATCGGTGTATGTCTAATGAGCATAAAACAAAGAACCTACATAACACATAAGAGTCCCACTATAAGGGTTAATTTTAGAGCAAGTTTCTAATCTAAGGGGTCTTACTGAGTAACTGGAACTTATTTACCAGATTCATTTGGCTCTATTTCAGAATCTGATAAACAAAGCTATGTTGGCTTATAGACTGTATTATTACCCGATCAACCACATCTCTGTGGACAAGTAAAGACATGTTAATTTAAGAGAAGTTGAATGCCAAGAACTTATTTCAGAATCGAATTCAAGACCTTACTTTGGAAAAACAGTATCTGCTCCAACTGAAACAAACCCCGATTTTAAATACAGCATCGTCAAAACACCAATACCAACATATAAGATTGGATACAAGGATCAAAACAACGTAACATGAGAAACCGTCAAAAATAAAGATTATAATTCATAAGCCTCTAGCTAAATACTAATCTATAACTAAAAAAGTCAATTCCAATACGCATTGGCATGTTCTCTTCCTCTGTTCATTTTTATTGTCATATGTAACTACAAATCATAATTCATGTCATTCTTCACACATGTTATTCATTTATCTTCTCCCTACCTCTTTCTTTTCTAAATTCTCAAAATTCCAACCTCCCCATTTTCAGTTTTCTAAACGGTGCATACTTCGGTCTTAGTTCCACATGATCCAACCAGCATAAACTCTCTTTTTCATCAATATTTGAGACTCCAAAACCTTTTCTTATGTCAACAATTCAAATTCTATTCTTTGAAGTATGCCGACTCATCCACCTTATATCCACCTTATATGCGTCCTCAACTACCACATCTCGTACAATGATCTTTTCTAAAAGCTCAATATTATAACTCATCTAGTGGCTGTAGTCATTTGAATTTTTCTTGTACACTTCTTTTTGCCTCAAATACTGTTTTAAACTTGACTTCTTGTAGTTAAATGTTCTTCCTACTAGCTCCTAAAATCCAAGCAGCTAATTCATTAAAAACATTATTTACAAGATTAGAAAGTCGCATCTAATTCTTTCGGTTAATATAGAAACACAAATTCTTATGAGAGATCATCTCTAATTGGACCGACTTATTATATATTTTTTAATATATTGTAAGTAGGCATTAAAAATAATGTAAGTAGACATTTAAAATATGGAAAACAGGTATTAAGAATATGGTAATTAAGTATTAAAGATAATATAAGTAGACATTAAGAATACGATAAGTAAAAATTAATCTTTAATGGATTAGGCTTCAAATATGTCTCTCAAGAAACTAGTTGATATAGAATAGCCATCAGCCAGCATTAAAAGCTCATGGTTATATATGGTCTGCCTCGACATATTAAATATCACATCAACCTTAAAATACCTTTAACAACAAAAGTCAAAATTGGATGAATCTTCATAATAAAAGTGAATTAAACGTAAGGTTGCCGTAGTGGAAGTTTCCCCAAAAATCAATGTGAATTGTGGAAGCAACAAAGACTTGTTAATATGAAAGATAATCAACTTTCTTCTTAAAAAGATGACAAGCCTTTTCATCCATACGTACTGTTCTCTTAACACCTCTTAGTGTCATAGGTTACGTCTAACAATCCAAATGAAAGGAGTAAAAAGGGTCAAAAATTCTCATTTCACGTCTTTAAATGTCTTATTTATATTTATTTAAAATTCTGATAATATTTATTATTAAAGGTTAAGTACAAACAATCACCGTCTTCACAAAAGTAAGATAAGCTTAAAATATAAGCCTAAATGAAAGCTATCTAATGGCCCTGGGATAATAAAATTTAATAAAACGGCTTGTCTTTGAACATCTAAGATTTCAAGATCAATCCCCCAAGATTCAAAGAAGATCCTCAAATGGAGTTGTCATAGCCTAATGCGAATTGCCTCTTAGGTTTATGGCTATCCTCAAAGTCAGTATCATTCAAATATGGACCACCAAATTACATAAGATAATATACCCAATTGTTCCAATACCCTTTAAAACTAGCAAGGGGCATCATTTCATGGCCAATTACTCGCATGTATCAAATTGTGAGATCAAATCCTAGACGACAAAATGCACTCCTGAGCCAAACAAGAAAAAGTTCATACTAACCACTACAGGAGAATAAAAAGTCAATTTCAACCTAAGGTAACTTAGCATTCCAACGAGGAGTATACCCCATGCCCATATACTCTAAATAGGATGAGATCTTTTGCTAGTGAGCTATCTCATTTAGTTTCTTAAGTCCACATAAGACAAGTTTGGGCCTTCCAACAGCTCTTACAGGACAGCGTATACCAACTCAAACCTAGGAGTAAAAATCGTAACATCTTTGATTTAATCCTATATCAACATTTTCATCTCATGAATATTGCACCAAAACATGCTTCTTCAATATTACCACAAAATAATTGGCTAATTTCCTACAAAATGACCACCCAATGTCAAGGGTTATTCAGCCACAGTAAAAGTAAGAAATTAAAGATGATACCAACTAAATTGCATCTAGTGAAAGTGTGAGATTAAGGCATGAGGATGAAATTCAAGATGTTAAAGAGTTTAAAGCAACCTAGTGATGTGAGATCAGGAATTGTCACCGCGCAAAAAAAAAAAAAAAAGATTTATATCACAAAAAGATCCAACCTTCCAAGAGTTAAGCAAAATATTTGTATTTGATAGTCAAGCATCCATAATTTTAAGGTAAACAAGGTTTTGTGATTTCACCAGTGAATTTTCGTCGAAATTCAAGCAGGAAAGATTTAGAAAGATACAAAATTTAAAACTATGGTGCATCCCTAAGCTCATCCTCTACTCCTCAATTTTGTTCACGAATCTTGACTGATCTCCCTTGTGCTTGCTGAGCCATTGTTAAGACCGTTCAGTTTTGAAGAAGGCTCCTGTGAACAAGACTTCAGCACTGCTTCATTCTGTGAACGTTTTGTGTTTTAACAAAATAATGGATGTCAACAAGTGATATGTATCTGGCAAGTCAAAATTCAATCAGAGTACTCAAGATACTGTAACAGCAGCACAGATGACCATATATATCCAAACTCCATAGCTACATATGCACAAGCACAGCACTTGTATCCTTATCAAACAAAACATAAGTTTTTATCTGCTGCTGTGCTTCTTATACTTAGCAACAGCACAATTGAATAAAGCAAATCATGCAACCATGAAGATCACATAATAGTTTATTGCAATTAAATGTTACAATAAACTAATGAGGGCAAGAAATATAAGAATCACTCTGATTAAAAACAAGATGCAATGTAAGTTTTTTAGTAAAATTCAGGAAAGATTCAGAAATAGCAAATAAGACACAGCGCACATTTGCTACTTGTGAGCAGTGATCTTCCTTTAAAAAGCTATATCCTAAGGATTCTTGAATATACTAAAACAATATCTATGAAAGGAAATGGATCTGAAGTGACAATAGTGCAATAATTTTTGAAGGTAATGGGCATTAAATAACCATTATCAAATATAGAAACCACATGTACCACTAAGTACAACATTAGTAACAAAAATGAGAAGAGAGACATAACAGGCAAGAAATAGGTATCACAAAGCAAATACAAGTCAAACGGCCAAGAAATGAAAGCTACATGTTTTACAATAAATTGAATGCCTAAAAAATTCTCAACACCCAAACTATCTTGGAGCCTACTACAATAAACTAATAGAAAAAATTATAGAGGTCAAGGGTCATCCTCTTAATTAACTCTAAATTTGCAAAGACAAGTTGATTTTGGACGCCTACATACAAAAGCATTTATAGCTCATTAGGCCAAACCGTGCCTCCACTTAACTCCTTAATTATCTATGTCTTGATCCTGAAATGAGTGAAACTCTCCATCACCACAGTCATACGTTACAATTACTTTTTTTGTAATTTCTACTTTGAGTCTATGACCATGCTTCGAGTGAATCATCAATGTTCCAAACCTTGAATGTGGACCTTGTCTCAATCATTAATATTTTGACGATTTTCGTTGGGATAACAAGCAACAAACTAGCAGCTTAGTATAATAGCAAAAACTCAAAGCAAACAAATAACAAATAAGACATACTCTTAAAATAATCAACTCTTAAGAACAGAAGTAACAGAAATTTTCCACACCCAAATCAGCCCAAGACCCAAACTACTTAGCTTGTACCAACCTCACAGCCATCTGCCATTACAAAATCACCCTGGCATCTCCAAACATTCCCACTCCTCATTCATTCCAACCACATGAAGCCCCGGTAGTGACAATCCCATGTTGCATGCAAATTAGATTCCAACACCCAGCCTCCATTTCCTTCATGAGCTTGAGCAAGCCCTCTTACGATAGTAAATCCCAGTGACATGCATGCCATACAAACAACTTCATATATTAACTCAAAAATACCTGCCCCTGCCATTTCCTATTACAGTAAATATTCGTGACTTAACAATCATGAAGTGTACAAATTGTCCTAAACTAACATATGGTGGAAGTTCATCAACAGGAAATGAAACAGGAATGGAGACTTAAAAGCAAGTGAACTCCACCGAAAGAAAGAATAACGCCTCTCATATATGTGCTACATATGTATCCCATCAGCTAGTGCTCTGGTTCACCGATCCAATGTAAACATCTTGCATACTTTGAATACACAATTTCTTCTCACAACATTGAGTTTTATAAACAAATACCAGGAATTATAAACCTAACAACTAATCTTAGTAGTTCCTCAGCCCCACCTCTAATTTCACAATAGTCTGGCATCCTAATTCCAAGGCGTTTACAAAGCATTAATTGCTCTTATAATCACGGAATTCGTTAGAGAAAAATTATTTGAATTACTAACTTCTAAAAACAACCTAAACAAAAAAAAGCAGCATTTCATTTGAATTGCAAGGAAAATATCTTGAAAGACCATGAGGCGAATGTTAAACTTTAAATTACATAAGATTAAATTTGCATCTCCCGTTCTCCCTTGATTGTCATCTACTATTTACTAGTCATTTACTCGTTGACTATCAAAAAGCTTGTGGCTAATATTACACAAGTACACTAAAAGGTGTTCTCAATGAAAAGAATAAAACGTTATTTACATTCAGCATCTTCTTTTAATACCTTTTCAATCGCATGAATCTCACAGAAGTCACATTACTTTCATAATAAAGCATCAACAATACCTTTCCATTACCATTTACCAACAAATCATTAATGGAAAACTACTCAGGTCCTGATGTGGTCAAGCAGTTTTTTTCTAAAAAAGAGAGGGAAGTATCTCATTTGATAAAGGGGTGGCAATAAGAACAAAGACTATGAGTTTGGGATTCGTAATGATCATGGATAGTAAAATGCACTCAAATATAAGTTTACATGGTGTACCATAGTGTCCATCTTGATTATATAGGGTTGTAAGGAGAAGTTTGTTAGAAAGAACTAATGCATGCACCATTACTTGAATAAAGGGAAAAAAGATAGAATTTGGGACATTTAAGCATGTCATTGACATGTAATTTGATGGACTAAAGTAATTTGCAAAATTCATAAAGATTACACGAAAATATGGCTATACATTGTGCACCCTCACACAGACAGTTCGGACTAGAGGAGAAACAAACCTTATATATAACGTGACTTCTATCCTCATTCAGACAATATTGGTTTCAAAGTGAAGCATAACATTAAATATGATCACATTACAATCAGTTTTGGACACCCTAATCCATACCCATCAGGTGATTTTTCAACTTCACCTCGCACTAGACTTAAGAAATGCTTGGACGAGCGAAAATAAAGGAAAAAGAAGGGGAGGGAAATAAAGGAAATTTCCATTATTTGGATAGCAAAAACGGAGGTAAGGGGAGAAGAAGCGAAGGGAAATAAAACAAAGGAAATTGGATGGAAAACCATCCCTACATTTTGTACAAAACAAATTGATCCAACAAATGGAAAGGTTTGTTAATAAAACATAACACTCCTCCTTTACCTCTCTTCCCTTTCATGTTGCACATTAATGGATTACACTAGGCCTAGAATCATTCTATTCTAACCTTAGACCTAAACATATTCTTCTTTTTCTTCTCTCTCTTTCCAAGTGTAATCCTTGTATGAGTTCTTCATTGAACTCCATTGAAATTCTCTATATTAATCAAAGCTAGCCAACACGAGGAGTCGAGGACATAACCCTAGTTGGGTGAAACTCGTTAAATGTTGTATATTTTGTCCTATTATTGCATAAGTTATTTATCATTCCTTGGTAGTTCATTGATTAGAAGTGATTGTTGCATCAAGAACCATCCTATCATTGTTCTTGGAACTCTTCGCATATAATGTTGTGATCTTTGATTGCAACCAAGCTTCCTTTCAAAGATGATGAAGCTATAACCTATAAGCTTGCAAACTTGAAACTTTACAACACAAAAATATGATTGTAACATTGTCATAATTAAGCCAAAGAAAATTAAAAATTAGGGTTTCGAATATGACAAGTAGAAATATACTTCTATATAACAATCAATCAATCAATTATAAAAGGAACAGAATTAGAACCTCCATTAAAGGCATAATGTGTAAAAAAAGAGATAATCAGCAGAGAAAAATGAAACCTGCCAAACACGACGAAGGCGCTTCTTGGCATTAGCTTTGCGAGTAGAAGTAAGCTTAATACGCTTCCAAAGAAGACCACCAGAATCGTGTTTTTTGACAATCTCCATCATCCTGGTTCCCCAGAAAGCTCCAATTCCTCTCATTTTCTCTCAACTGCTGTTCTTCTGGGAGACTGGGTACAAATAGAAGTATGATTGTTGCCTTTGCTGTGGTCGGATAAGGATTTCGGTGATTCGTGTATTTAAATACGGCGGCGATTTGGGCGCCCTAACCCAATAGTGGAAGAACCGAACAACTCTTGCACAGTGTGATTTTTTACACCAATTAGCAATAGACCGTTTATGGGGAAGTCTCAGACTCTCGGTTGGATTCGTTGGACATTAAACTTGTTCATTTTAGAGTAAGGGTGGATTCCTATTTCCTAATATTAAGCTTGTCTTATATGAGACCGTTTTAATATGAGATGAATATCAATCAATCCAATTATAAGTTTTCTTAATATGTGTTCGGTATTTAATTTATTTAAGGTCATAATTATTGCATTTAAGGTTCAAATTAAATTTTTTTTATAAGTTATGACTGATCATAATTAATCACTTTAATTAATAATTTTTAGATCAAAATTTAAATTTTTTATAACAAAGAAGCATTGAACTCTTGGTCATTTCCAAGAGCGTTCATTGAATCAATTGCCAAACATAATTCGAAATCGAAACTTTTCCCATCTTCACAACCAGGGTAAGCAAACATTACATCTACAACTTTATTTCCAAGTCCATTATGAACACAAATTGTTGAGAAAAGAGTAATATCACTATTATTGATCGATGATTAAAGAGTGCAAGTACTCTTATGTTTTGTTAGAACCATCATTATACATTGAATAAGAGTATTTGTATTGTGCAATGTTTTAACACTATTATTGATAGTTTTATTGACCATTCATTTGTTGTTTGAAATTTATCCATAGAATGATAGATTAATACCATTTTATTAAACTTTGTTATGAAATTGTAAAAATAGAACCATATTTAGGTAGAAATTGACAGTTTAACGTCAAAATTGATCACTTATAAGTCCAAATTGAAATTTTCTATTTTAATTGATCTGTTTTAGTTTTACCTTACGTTAAAATTAATACCTTTAAGATCAAAATTGATAAATACTCCAGAAAACGGAAAAAAGAGAAGCGTGTGATGCTGTTATATGCGAATTGGGCACCCAAATTGATAGTGGATAAAAAGGGATGTGTAGAAGAAAACCAATAACTTTCAATATTCTGGATGAATTCTACAACACATCTGGAATCCTCTTATTTGACGACACTTTAGACTATTAAAAATTAAGATTTTGAATTACTATTACCCTCAAATCTCAACCAGGAAATAGTGTTATATTAATAATTAAACTTTGTTTATATTAATAATTAAACTACTCCTTGAATATTACACAATATTAATTCAAAACTATAAATAAAATATCAAAAGTTTAGTGATGGGCTCATGGCTAGTTTAGTTGACTAGCACCTTCTCCCTTGAGCTTACTTGTCGAATCTCTACTAACTAAATATTAGGGTTTGTTTATTAAGGAATCATTACGGATAGGGTTTAGGCTTTAAACTTTAGCATTTTAGGAATTAAGGGTTTTAGGATTTAGGGTTATAAGGTTTAGGGTTTAAGATTAGGATTTAGGTTTTATCATTTAGGTTTTGGGGTTTAGAGTTTTAGGTTTAAGATTTCGGTTTAGGGTTCAGGCTTTAGAGATTAGGGTTTTATGGCTTATTGTTTAAGGATTTAGGTTTTAGGGTTTTAGGATTTAAGTTTTATGGTTTAGGGTTTAGGGTTTAGGTTTAGGGATTAAGGTTGATCATTTAGTATTAAAGGTATATAGGTTAAGTGTAATGGCCCGATTTAAGTGACTCGATAATTCATATGAAAAATACGAATTCTAGTCCACTCTTTGGACTCTAGAGAAAAGTCTCCTCTAGGATTGTCAACGTTCCGTCGATAAAGAAATATAATTAAAACAGAAAACAGTACCAACGTGAAAGAAGTAAGTCAGCGGAAGTTCTTACGTACAACTCGAGAGTAGGGATGGCATTGGGTATTGGACCTGACCCGGATCCGTATCCGTTTTCACGGATCTGGGTCCTAAAAAATTGGACCCGTCGGATCCGGATCCATTTAAATTCACGGGTCCGAATCCGGATCTGAGAAAAATACCCAGATTCGGACCCGCGGATCTGGAGGACCCTTTTTTTTATTTTTATTTTTTATTTTTTATATATTAAATATATATTAAAATATATATTAAAATCAGTAACATTAGATATCTGCATGTAAAATCAGTAACTTGAACCGAATCGAGACAGCATTATGCAGCAAATTTTTATCGATTAACAGAATAATAGCCTGTTTTGTTGACACCGGAATCTCAGTACAGTTCAAACAGGTAATGTTATGGTCTAAAGTTTCATACCTGAATAATGTTTTCCCTGACCTAGCCATAAATAAAATGTCTGAAATACAGGACACCAACCAGGAAAGAATCTGGGTGCCTAGTTTAGGAGGGGGGCGGAATCAGGGAGATGAAAATTGCAGTTTTCAATACATTAACTATTACCAAGGAGCAAATTCATCGGAAGTGCTTCCCCATTGTGTATCGGCTATATTTATTTATGTAACAAACAACTTTAATGTGTTTGTTGGATATTTTCAAGACAATTTTGAGTTGTATAATGTTTTTTTGGGGTGATTGATTGTGAAATTATATATATTATTAATATTAGTCTATAAATATCGCTTTATTGCAATCTCAACACATTCAAAAATACAAAAAAAAAAAGCAAAAACAAGTCAGACCCGTTTTGGACCCAGATCCGGTACTGGATCCACAGTATCCGCGGAGCCGGATCTGGGTCTTGCAAAAATGAACCCGCGGATCCGGGTCCGGATCTGGATCCTGTTCCTGAAAACGGATCTGGATCCGGGTCCACCTGGACCCTGTCCAGATCCGACCTGTTGCCATCCCTACTCGAGAGTCTAAAGGCCTCTAGATAAATTAAATAAAATAGGCGAAAACGAAAAGAAAGCAACACCATCTCTTGTTACATAATTCGGAGTTATTTCTACTCATAATCTAATTACAAAAGAAAGAAGCATAGTCTTGATGATTACGGGTTCTCTGTCGAGACCTCACTCTAGTCCCCACCTGCAATCAACCTACTAGTCGTCGTGTGACAACACGCAGTAGGTTCCAAAGAACAATCCAATACACGTCAGAGACTTCATACAAATGTCAACCAGGTTGAATACAAGCAATGTGTTTATCCTAGCATGCATAGGCTCTAATACATTCATTACTAGATAATTCCAACTTGTAACGTAGCCCGTCCTGTTCGGGTCGTTCAAGTATAAATCCAATCCTTTTGGAGGAATACACTTGGGAGAGCTAATCCCAAGGCAACCACCGACCTAAGACGTTGCCCGTCCTGTTCGGGTCGTCAAAGGCAAAAGTATGCATTCCCCCATGGTGACCGTAATGATCCCAAACTGCCATGGGAACAATAATTGTAATAATCCAAACCAAAACGTTAACCCTGTTGGGTAACATAATACAAACCAAAACATTAACCCCTTTGGGTAACAAACACATAAATCCTCAATTCCCAATTAACTTCTTTCAAATTATTTAAAATGTCTAATCCTTATGTGATTTACAATGCCTCGATTAGAAATGAAACAACACTACTTGCACAACCACATAAACAGTATGGTCTAAGCGTGTACCTTTAAGCGCTGCCAACAAACGAAGTCTAATCACGATAGAAATTTCGCCCTCTTATGAATTGAGGTCCTAAATAACACACACACAAAATGATCACGTATTAGAATGTGTTTACACATTTAATCCACTCCATACTACTAAGATATTACTAAGGCTTGATAATTTTAAATGTTTTTATCCAATTCCCAATAGTTCCAAACTTTAAATTTTAACCAGAAACTTAAATGGTCAATTCGGACAGTTTAGTAAATTCAAATGGAAAATCCGACTTCGTCACTGCGTCCGGAACGCATCAATTACCTTGGGTCCCAAATTTCATAATTTCTAACATCCAATTAATATTTTTAATTATTTTAAGCGTTTAACGAGTTTTTAACGCATCAGATACATAGAACAACAACGGAACACGACTAACGTTTCCGGATCGGCGCCAACACCGAGGCAGAAACTGCTGCCCAAAAAAGTAATTCCTATTATTTTATTATTATTATTATTATTATTATTATTATTATTATTTATATATACATTATTTAAATTATTAACCCTTTAAATCTCATGACCAAAATAAACCTAACAAGATCACATTCACAACTTCTAAGATAAAACAAACAAAATCAATTTTTCTATCACACAACCACTTGATATTTCCACACATATATTAATACACAAAACCCATCAAGAAAACATATAAGTCATCAAATAAAAAGAAATATGCCCATCCACAAAATCCTTCAAGAAACTTAAAATCTCATGAATTATGATAATTAAATTAAATACTTAATTCTCTTAACAAATTAAAATTTTGTAGAGAATCCTAAAACCAAATCACTCTTTTAAATCAAGACACATATATATAAACACAATCCTTCAAGCAAATCAAATTTTGCTAAAGGATTTATAAATTCTTGGATGACTACGTTACTTAATCCATACCATTTAAATTTCTTCTAACAAATTGAAATTTTGTTAGAGAAATGTAAATCATAAAAGAATGGTGATGAATTCAAATGATGCTTAAGGATTAATAGGCAATTAAAACAATGAACTTAATGTGCCATAATACACATTTATGAGAGGAGTTACAAGACTCCTCCCCTACTCCATGACAACCGGCCACCCCTTTCCCTTCCCCTAATTTTTATTTTTTTTAAAATTAATTAATTAGTTAAGTAATTATATATATATATATATATATATATATATATATATATATATATATATATATATATATATATATGTTAAAACAGAAAAGAAACGCTACGCGATAAAATGCATAACCGTTAAAATTTAACTTACTTTATTTCTTATAATTATCAATGTAAATAATATAATTTAATAATACTTATTTATTTTATTTTATTATATTAGCAGGATTTTCTTTGTCATAGAGATGTCCATTATTTGGAAATATTGTAGAGTAGATAGCTTGTATGATAATTAAATGTTTCACAGTAATATGGAGTATCATTTATCACTTCAATGTCCAATTACTCCATTCTGATGGCTGCGTATCAATTGGCTTCATCTGTAAAGTCTTTACTGTACATCTTCACCATTTAAAAAAATTTGTAAACTTTTTTGTCTTATAGACCTCACAAGTCTTCAATCTTGCTAACAATTGACCTATAAACATCAAAATATGTCAAGAATTATATATTTACCTTAACTTATCCTTTGCTCTAACACAAGTGTTAACTTTTAAGGGGTGTTCGTTTTGCGCTTATAAGATCAAGTTAACTCAATCTCTTTCATAAGGGTAATGAATACCTCTAAATTGTTACCACTCATTTTTTACTACAAAATAATGCACTTCTTTTGTTCTCGCTCTTTCTTCTCACTTCCGTACATCCTTTATACCAATTACGAAACAATCAATAATAATAACATCTAACATTATCCTTATCTTGTTTGGAAGCTAACTTTTGCAGTTTCACCTGTTCTCAACTTCAGTTACATTCTCTCCCAGAACTGTACCGCACGAAACCGATCAATTCTGGTCCTTCTAATCTGGGATTGTTCACAAAATTGCAAGTGCAATAGCAGAAAAAGCTGTTTAGTTAGTCCGATAGTTAAGATTCAGAAATAAGGATATTGCCTTAAACTTGAAATCGTGATCACCTTTCTTCAGTAAGCTTTGAGAATGAACCAGTTATAGGAAAGGCACCACATAAGTTATTGTTTGACACATTCCTGCAGTTACAATTGATGGTTATGAGATTTTTTTCTTTTGTTAGAATTTCGTCATGTTTCATCTTTTTTTTTGGGGAGCAAGGGGAATGGGAGAGGGGTTATTATAATACATACAAGATCTTAAGGTTTCCAAGCTTGGTAAGCTCTCTAGGGATCCTTCCTGTCAGATTGTTGTCGTTTAATCGCCTGCATGAGTGTATACAAACATGGTAAAGCATATAACTGCATCACAAGCTTCTAATTTTAGATGTTTGTACCTCGAGTTTCATGATCTCATGAGATTTGATTTTCACCGCCATTTTTGATTCAATGTTAGTAGAGTACAAATTATACCGATGCAATGAGTCAAACTGAAATCATACAGTATTGTTTAATGCTTACAAAAATTTGAGGTTGGAGAGCTTAGAGAGCGATGAAGGAATAGGACCAGTAAGATTGTTGTGAAACAAATCTAAGCTCACAAGGCTCTTTAACCCACCCAGCTCTTTGGGTATTTCTCCGTCAAAGTTGTTCATATAGAGTTCCCTGACAAATCACACAAACATTATTAATCATTCAATTAAGTTTATCATTTGTCATTGTTAAGGAACCAACTCAACCAAAAGCTTAAACTGATGGTTAAGGCCCCAAGATATGTTATATACTCTAACAGTTGTAACAATGACCGGCTTATTGCTAACTGTCTCAGCACCAACTCATAGTACAATTACAATAGTAATATTCAGGATTTGTGCATATCCAGTAAGCACAGCCACATAAAACGCTAATGGGGATATTAGAGCTATTCTGTTGCTAGGAGTGAAACTTAGGGCGGGACAGGGTGTTGCCCAACCGATTTGGAGATATAATATATACATAATGACACCTTATATATTCAAGAAAAAAATGGTTAGCTTAGTGGTAAAGCTAGTGTTATAATAACAAAGAGGACATGGGTTTAAACCAGAGTGACATAATTTACCATCACGTATCAGTGCTTCAAAACCTACCCTTAATTTTTATGTCAAATATATATTGTAAATTTTCACCCTCCTTAATTTTTGGCTCAAGTTTCGCACTTGTTAGCATGTTTAGTAATACGTTCAAGCAGAAACACAATAAAAGACTCAATAGAATAGGAATCTACTAATTATTCTAGATTAACCAACTCCGAGAGCAAGATTATTTCTCTATGAAATGCCTCCTCTGAAGCATTAGTTAGAGAGCCACCTATGTAGGGTTTGAGAGCCAGATTTACGCGGCCTTACCATTATTACCGATAATAAAGAGGTTATTTCTTCGTTATCAATCGATCTTTGATATCAAAGATCATCAATAACCTCACACAAATAAAAAAACACACATAAGAGTGATTTTAATATAATTCATTATATTCGTCATAATCGAAAACCAAATACCTATAAATCTTTGGCTAAAAGAAACTACTAGATTTATAAGAGCAATTAGTAAGAACAAAAGGGCATAAAAAAGAAAACATACATAATTGAGTATAATTGTTAAAGACAGGGAAACTAAGACAGTACTTACAAGTATTGAAGGCTCTCTAGCTTTCCCAGCTCTGGAACTAATTTACCTGATAACTTAGCGTTTCCAAGATCCCTGTTATCAATCATTTTATCCACTAATTACTCTTCTAAACTTCAATTACAGGAACCCAACAATTACACTAAAAACTTGAACATCAGAATAAGAAAGTAAAAGAAAAATTACAGTCGGGTGACCCGATTATGATGGTCACAGGTAATATGAAACCAGGTACATGGATCAACAAGGGTAGGATCCCAACTCTGCAACACATTTTCTGGGTCATTCACTGCCTTCCTTAGTGCAAAGAGTGCATCTCCTATTACAAAAAATTTAAAAAAAAAAAAAAAACCCAACAAAAATCACCCAAAATATCAACTAATAAATTGAATTCAGGCCATTAAAGGAAAGTAAAAAAATTGAGAAGACAATACTTTATAAGCATACATACCTTCTAAGTTGGCATATACAGAGAAAAATGTCAATGAAATAGAAAGGATAGTAGTAATAAAAATCAAGAGTTTTGCATGACTAATCACCATTTTCAAAACTTGAAATGAGAAAGAGAACTTGGGTTTTGAGTTCAGTCGAAAATCAAGAGTGTTTTGGGTGTTCAAGTGTTTTATGTCGTTTTATGTGTGAATTTTGGACTTTGAAGCTTTGTTAATCATTTCTATTTATAGCCCCTTAAAGCCAATAAGCGCAATTTATGAAGTGGAGTACCTTTTATTTATAGAGCCCATAAACATGTTGTTAGAGTAAAATTTATTGAATGAATCAAATTATGGTTGTGTTACGCCGCGGTATTTCTTCACACAATTTTATTGTAGTCTATTTATAAGGATATGGGATACTCGTGGATTCAGGCCCATAGACTCACGGGTCAAAAGTGTTGACACATATACTTGGTAAGATTTAATGTTTCCCAAAATCATATGTTAGTAGGAGGATTAGCCCAGCTAATATATATGCAAGTCCACAATTCACTATTTTATGGATGTGGAATCTATTTCACAGGTGAAGTATTTCCAACAAGTTGAATTGAATTTAATCTCACGAATAATGGAACTATGAAAGTAAAATTGTTAAGTTGAATTTGACTTATTGTGAATGTTAGCATATAATAAAAAAACACGAGGTGCAGACACTAAGCCGAGGAAATACCATTCCAAAACCGCATGACAATGGGAGAAAGAACTCCAATAACTTATAAAATACACATCATTTTTAATTCATCAATGTAGGATAATCATCTCAACAAACACAGTGTTAAATTGAATTAAAATAAATTTAATTTATAGTCTTTTAAGTTATAACAATCAACAATCCAAAGTGATAAAAAACACCTTAAACATCAAAGTGTAGTAACTAATTTGAACCATATGATATAATACACTCGTGTTTTGATGGCAGTGTGCGTGTTAAACAGGGAGACATTAATAGACAATATTCTGACCTAATGATATAATACACATACACCCCTAAGTCCTTAAGGATAGATTAGATTTCACATGTTTATTGGTTGGGTTCACTACTTCCCTTGGCTATAAAGTTTATAATTTTCCTTTATTATCTGTGAAAAAAAATGCACTTTCTGCTAGCTGGAGCAGACAATGAGGAGATATCGGAGACCAAATTATAAGACTTCGCTCCTCAAAAGAGGTGACTTGACTAAGCCCACCACTTTTTCATATAAAGCTTTTTTTATTTTTTTTTTTTTTATTTTAATTTTGTTAATGTATATTTTCATAATAATAACTTTTATAATCACATGCCACTTATAATATTAAGCATGGTTGTATATAAGGTAGGGTGAGAAGGGTGTACGCTTCAGACTCTAAAATAAAAATTAAATATCATATCTATTTTATAGGAAAACACGAAGAAAAATAAATTTTAACAGGTATATGTAAACGCTATTGTAATGAACTTTGCATCAAAAAATTGTTGATTGATAAATACTAACTTTAAAACATTAGTTAGGACAATGAAGTTTGATAATAAAATGAATATAGAATTGGTATGTGCAATTGCTTTGTGGGTAAAGTGATGCTTCCATTCATTTGGTATAGAAAAGCTTGCTTGCATTGTTTAGATTCTTCCTCTAATTTGTCATTTAGATACTGCTTTATTCTTACAAGATGCCAACAATAAATTTTAAATTTAAAAGATGATGCATTATTGGAAGTTGACCTTCTATAGCTTCCGTTTCTTCCGCGTTAAAAATTTCTTAAAAAAAAAATAAATTTGGTCTCAATTAGACCATGAATTTCCCGATCCTAGTTCTTGTCTTTAGGAAAAGAGATATGTGAAGAAGAAAAGATATTATAACCGGCTCATTAAAAAATAACTGGTTTTACAAAATTTATTACAATGATAAAAAAGTGGTACCACTTATAAAAACGTTAAAAAAATTCTCACCTCTTCTCTTAAAGTTTGTCTTATTTGACAAAAAAAATTCATAAAAACTGGTCAAAGGAACAAACTGTAAGTGACTGATTTTTTTACAGCCAATACATGGCTGTTATGGGACGCACTGATATAAAATTTTAACCGCAAGCGCACAATGTATCTGTAGTTGTACGGTATGGGTTGAACTTAGATAAGTGAGTTAATGAATTTGCCCATTTTTTAATGATGGGATACAGAACAAACAAATATGATTGGTATTTAATCTATTTCAAGTTTTCAACTATGATAAATAATTAAAATTTGCAATTATGATAATTAAATAAAGGAAGAACGTTAAATTATTGTGAAAATAATGATAACAAAAGTCTAAGACATCGGAAATCACTTAATTTAGCATGGGAATAAAATATTCTCCTAATTATATGATATTGAATCTTTAATATGATTAAAAGTGATCTAATTAATCTCAAGCTTTTGCTCTATTGATTAATATCTTTTTAAAACCTTATTAATTTTAATCCTCAAATTTTCGATTATTGGATTATTGGCTAAACTAGTATGAATTTAACCTAAATTAATCGTAATCTCAAACTTCTGTTTTATTAAAAAGGTTAATAAAGATATTTAAATTAAGGCTCATCAAATATAGATATAACTACACATTCAAATTTTATACAATTAATCGAATAAAATCCTTTCAAAAAACAAATTAGGATCATCTATCAATCCTAAAAAGGTAATCTACTCACAACACATAGTAATAAATATAAAATCAATAATAAATAAAATAATAAGAATTATGTTTAAAACAATTAAAACCGCTCAAAATTAGCAGAAATAAACAAATTATGTAAATTAACATAAATTTTTAAAATAAATCCAAAATTACTAACAACGATTATATTAAAGAGTATAAAATAATACTCCCTCCGTTCCTATTTGTTTTTCCTATTTGGGTATTTCACAAAGATTAAGAAAAAAAGAATATTTGGTGGTAGTGGGTGTCATTTTAATTATATAATAGTGGGAAGTGATGATTGTATTGGAAGTATGAGGTTGTAGTGGGTATTATTTTAATTAAATAATAGTGTGAAGTAATGATTGTATTGGAAGTATGAGAGAGAAAATAATTATAAATAAAAGAAAATGGGTACATTAAAAGAAAAGGGGGATTTTAAGAGGTAAGAGTGAAATAAAAACTTTCTAAAAATAGAAAGTATTCTAAAGTGGAAGAACTTTTAAAACTACCTGTTATAGTAATGTGGAAGATCAAAAAGGAACGGAGGGAGTATAAATAAGTACAGATAATTACAGTTACAGCTAACCCAAACTAAAAGTCGCATCTCTAATGTTATCGAACTACAGTAGAAGAAACCGATTTATAGTAGTACACAAAATTGTAACAAAAATCCAATCGCCACCGCGATTTCTTATATATACGTATGAGCTAATAACCGTACAATATTAAACAGGCGGAGCATCATTGATCTTCACAAATCGTCCTTTCACTCTCATTCGTTCATCAGCCCTTGCTTTCCTGGACTCGTAACGTATGTGCTTCACATATCTGTCCATGACAATTAGAATTAAAGATTAAGAAAAACAATTTTACGAAAAGAAAGATGATCGATTGGTAGACATCTCTGAAACTTCTACTTACGAAAAGGTTGTGCACATCTCTGAAACTTCTACTTACTAGGATAACAAACAAGTACATATCGGGTCCAGAGGATAACGCCGAGTCGGCGTTCGAGATGCTTGGAGGTCAGCCGACTCGGCTGTGGGTTCTGGATAATTGGTGTTTTGGTCAGCAACTTACGACCGACTCGGCGGTTGGCTTTCATCTGTGGAAGCCAAGTCGGCTGTTTGAGCGGGAAACACGGGAGCATTGTCTTCGTAGGTTTTTGACGGTTACTACTACACTTGGGCTGGTTATTTGTGGGATACTTGAAGTTAATTTTATTTTGGTTTCCTCCTCTTATTAGTATTAAGTTTATTGAAAGATTACAAGAGAGTCATTATTATTTATGTGTTCTTTGCGATCATAGTGAAATTATTTAATCTCGGTGCCGGTGGACGTAGCTATCACAGTGAACCACGTTAAATCTCCTGTGTCATTTTCATATTATTTTGTTTAAATTTCTTTATTGTTTCATTTTTTGTTCATCAATCTTGCTTCCGCTTTCGCACAACAAAATCAAAGTCTACCTTCTTGTCTTCTTCTTCTCCAAGTAGCGTTGCATTGCATTGTCTCTATTATGCGCCATCATCTCTAAGTCAGCCTTGGTTCTGCCCGCAGTAAGCGCATTATCGGGTCCAACATATATAGATTGGTCCGTGAAATGAATGTTGTTACTCTCGGATGTTATTGGAATCTGACTTGCTGCTGGATCTTGCAACTTACTCTGCAGTTACAATTTCATTAATATCTCCATCAGTTGCTAAAACATGAATAATCTTCGAAAGTATTAGTAACAATGCAGGTTCAAAATCTTGCATATGCTGAAGGAAGAATGATATATACATTAAGTAATCGGATATCCTCGGTGCTACTGGAGCCATTCGTGTCATAAATATCCCCTACGACTTTTGAGCTTGTCGAACCAGTTTCCTGCTGAAGAGAACTGTAGCTGTCCATAATAAAACTAACATCATTCTTATTGTAGTTGACATGTAACATTCCAGGTTCTTTGTCATCTCTCATCAGTCCTGATTTAAAATCCCAAATCTGCAGATTTGGAATGCACGTGAGTCATGGTTACACAATGGTTCGAGCTAGTAACGAACTAAATACTCTGTCATGAATATATAGAGATACGAACACGTTTGTTTTTGATGAGGCCAAAGATTTACAGTTTCTTGATTTCAGATTATGATGTAAGTTGTTCATCAAATCATGTGCACTTCTTATTCATGTGAAGTTGCATATGATGTTTGCTATAAAGAGTAAACTGAAAACAACATATTTGTTTTACAAAAAGAAAAGTTGCAAATTTCCGGGTTTGGTAAACCCCACCTAGATGGGAGCCTAAATGAGACTTGAGAGTAACTTGATGGGATTAAGGTAATGTAATACTGTTAATTTACAATATAGTTTTGCAGCTTACAAGTTACAACCTCTTTCAGAGGAAGCCAAACTTTCTAGAAAGAACCTCCTTCCAACAGAAACTGAAAAGAACCAAAAGCCACATGCAGTAAAGTACTCATCAAAACGATTTATCAACTCGATGCTCCAACTTTTTTGTCACAAGTCTTTGCAGGCTGTTCATGTTCAATGTGGTTCCAACTTCCAAGCAATTGCTTAATCTCTCTTATACTATGGGAGCCAAGAGGAATGGAGAAAAAGGAAAGGGAAATTAAATAAGCAATGGAGGGAGAGGATCGGATTTCCTTCATTTGGATAGAAAAATTGGGATAAAAGGGAAATGAAGGGAGACTTTCCTCCTCATTTCCTGCCCTTCCTTTCATTTCTCCCTTTCAAAAACGTAAAGATTTTGAAGGAAAACACATTTTCGTCTCCTCATTTTCCATCCTTATCATTTTTCATATCATAACTTAATAAGTACTTGAAAATACATATAAATGTTCAGCTACTTCCATAAGAAAAAGGGTCTAAGTATTACATCAATACACCATATATAGTTATGTGCAATCAAACAGATCATATACTAATTACATCGGATCAATTGATGTGCTCTCATTCTAAAACATACTTTTATCTTAAATAGTATCCAAAACACATCTACTAATTATAGTATAAGTATCAGTGTTAAAAATGCATCTCAAACACAGGAATAGCATAAAATTTCAGATCTTACTAAATCAGGTAAGAATTCCCAATTGGGTAATTAGCACACACAATTAATCTATATATTAGTATCAGAATTAAACTCACGCGATTCAAAAAATGTAAGTTTTTATAAAAATAATCAAGATTAAAAGTAATATAAACTAACCTGTTTAGTTGGATTGGTGGCAGTAGCAGGAAGACCACCCACATTTCTGGTGATATTAGAATTATAATTATATGGGAAATTCAATTCTTTTTGCTGTTGTTGTTGAAACAGGATTGATTGACATTGATTAAAATCATCATTAATTATATTGCAATTAGTATTAAGATTATCATCTAATCCAATTAAAAACCCATCATTATGTGGAACAAGAAGAGAATCTATTTCCCCAGCATTTCCACAATCAAAACCCTTCTCCTTCTTTTGAAGATTCAACAACTGTTTAATCACTGCTTGTTTTTTCCCATCAAAACATTTCTCAATCAAGACCCCACAATCATCATTATCATAACCCAAAGGAGAAGTGGGATCCACATTGTGATTAGCTGGGACCCTTAAATCATAACCATACCCTATCATCATCATCATATCAAATGCAAGATCAAGGCCCAAAACAACAGAAAGTTCTGAAGAAGAAGGACAACCTGAAAAACATTCGACAGAAGTTTGATCATCAGAGGAAAATCCAACGTTGTTAATGAGATCTGAGTTACAGTCTTGACAGATAAAGAGGTTGCGGGTGATATACTTGACAGAAGCATATTCGGATCCACACGTGTCACAGAGAGGAAAACGTTGGTGTTTCTTGGAAAGCGTGTTGGCGGAGTGCACGTGTTGGTCACACGTTATGCACAGTTTAGCCGTGTCAGCACGGCAGTATAACACGGCTGTTTCCTGGTTGCAGAAATCACAGAATTTTGTACGCACACATAATTTATTTTCTTCCATTGTTCTTGAAGGGGAGTACAGTGCAGCTTTGATGGCTTCTTGAGTGAAGGAAGAGAAAGAAAGAGGAAGGAGAGAGAAAAAGAATGGGATAAATAGGAGTGTTCTGGAAGAATTAAAAAATGGTGAAAATGAAGGGAAAACTAAACAGTAATGGAGGAGTAGTATCTGGAAAAAATATCTGCTTTTATAAACTTTTTGGAGCTGAGTTGGATGACATTGTTGATGTGTAACATGTCATGTGCCGTTACGGGTTGCTAAAGATATTAAAGAGTCATTCTTGTTATTGAGGATGACAACGATTTATACAATAATTTATAATAGATAATTCTCCACAATTTTTTTTATTTTATTGTTTTTCATTATTTTAAAAAAACAAAGAAAATAAATTGTAAATTATTAGTTATAGATTTTCAATAAACTATTAATAGCATATAATAACTAATATTTAATTCATTTTTGATTTTAAAATACTTCTTTATAAGTTATGTATAATATTAAATAATGTTATTTTAATATTATTTAAATTTTATTGATCACTATAAGATTGTAAGTGACAAATTATTATTTTTTGTTTTCAAAATGAAAAGTTAGCAAATTATTATTACAGAGAACAAATTTGTTTGGTTTCCAAAATGAAAACTAGCAAATTATTATTGTGTATTGAATAATGAAAAATCACATGCATCCCACTCAAACAATTTAATGAAAGTTAATATAATGATAAGTCACATATTTTCCACGCACTTTATTAGCAAATAATGATATCACTTTTGATAAATGAAGGGAAAATATCTTTTGAGAATTTGACAACTCATCACTTTTTAAATTTGATTATGTCATCCGTATTTTACTTTAGTATAATTTATATATAGATAGATTTATACATTGTAATAAGATTGAAACATTATTGTTTACCCTTTGTTTAAAAAACAAAATAACAAGACATGTTAGATTTTGGTCAAATCAAATAAGTTAATGACCCAATTGACTCAGTAAATTCATATCTAATTTGGAAAATTGCTCTAATAATAACTTATTCGCTAATTAAAACTTAAGACTCGCTATTTGTTATCTAAAAATAAAAATTAATTTATAGGAAATTCCACATGAAAGCATCGAACATTCATCAAATGTCAATGGTAATAGTAATTTTATAAGATTTTTTCACATGGTAGCATCCAGTTTATGTCTTATCTAACTGCCATAGCATTTTGATGTTCTACCCTTACTAAGTTGTTGGTTGTTGCCTTTATAATTTGCCCTAAACATGTGATATCGTTGATGAATTAAACGGCAAATTAAATGTCAAAATGGTGAATTAAACATTTGTGAGCATAAAAATAGTTTAAAACAAATTATAAAGACAACCATCAACACTTAATAAGGGTAGAAACGTCAAAATGGTGAATTAAACGGAAAATACTACGACAATTATTTAAGGTATAAATTGGATGCTATCATGTGGAAAAATCTTATAAAAATGCTACCACTAGCATTTCATAAAAGTTCGATGCTACCATGTGGAATTTCCCTTGGTTTATTCTAGCTTATTTTAGAAATTTAAGACTTGCTATTTGTTAACTAAAAATAAAAATCAGTTTACTCAAAAACAAATAATAGGAGTGATAATAATAATAATAATAATAAATAATAATAATAATAATAATAATAATAATAACGGTAAGTTTGAGTGCTTCTCCCTCATGCGATAAAGAAAGAGCTTTGGGGTGGCATTGACGGTAGGTTTGTGACGGCGGCTAGAGCATAGTGAAGCTTCCGGTGAGCTGGTGATCTGCCTATAGTTTTTAGCTTCGGGGGTGGAGTTGTCGGTTAGCTTGTTTATCAGCTTCGGTTTGGATCTACCGTTGAGAGTTTCGGTTTGCACAGTGGTAGGGTGTAATAAGTCGTATTTAGCTTGAAAAAGGATTCATAGACTACTCATATCAACAAGGTACATCTTCTTTTCATGGGGCCCATTTGTTAAGAACTCTACAATTAAGTGTGCTTGGTAGGGAGCAATCTTAGGATGTGTGACTTCTTGGGAAGTTGTATTCCTAAATGAGGGTGAGTGTAATAACTCATATTTAGCTTGAAAAAGGATTTATAGACTACTCATATCAATAAGGTGTATCTTCTTTTCATGGAGCCTTGCTATGAATTCCACAGTTAAGCGTGCTTGGTAGGGAGCAATCTTAGAATGGGTGACCTCCTTGGAAGTTTTCCCGGGTGCGTACGAGTGAGGCCAAAGTTCGTTGGAAAGACTTGTGTTGGTCTGTGAGGCCAGTCTACAGTCTCCATGAGTAGTCACCGGCGATCCGAGGGGCCGGGGTGTTACACAGGTCTTATCTCACAGGCCCGCAGGTGGTCATCTGCGGTTCCGGTGAGTTAGTTGTTTTCTTTTCAGCAGGTACCAGCATTTCCCATTCGATTATCCACCCTTTCCCGTTGATTTCACCAGTGGGTTCTGTATTGATACAGTATGTACGGTTTGCTTTGTTTTTCGGCCTGTTGAGTTTTTCTTTTCCAATGACCTTGTACATTTTGTGTTGTCTCTCTCTTGTCTCTGCTGTTGTTTTGGTTACCTTTTCCGGCTATCGTGCTAGGTCTTGTGTTGTTTCTGGTTGCCGGTGAGTTTTCCTTTGATATTGCAGTGACTTCGGCTTTATTTTGGGTGTGGACTCGCGGTTTTGCGGCGGGGATGCTTTCAAGCTCTATTCTTCTTGTAATTTTGCAGTGGGTGTGCTAACTTTTTAGGGTCGACTTTTGCAATTCGTGCCGTTTTTAATTCACCCTCGTCCTTGGTTGAAGATAGGGTGGAGGAGTTTGGTCCTTGTTCGGTTCTCTCTGGCTGCTTACTAGTTTGTGTTATGTGTTTTGTGGGTGGTCCTGGGTTATTTCGTTTTAGTGGGTTAGCCTGATGGTTCATTCTCCAATGCCTTCCTTTATGCGATTTCCATGTGTGGGGCTCATAGTCTACGCTTTCACAGTGAAGATGAGTTTGGCAAAGGAAATGCTTCTTTGATGTGTGTTGGTCCTTCTCTTTCTTTGACTCCATCGCTGGTTATATTTGATTGCTTGCAACTATCATCCGTTTGTTGTGTTGGGTTCTCTATGTTAGTGGTGCTTTCAAATGGCTTTTGAAAAGATTTCGTGTCTGTTTAAGGGTCGTGATGGTTGTAATAGTAGCGGTGGTAAGGGGCTTTCTAAAAAGTACTTCATTGATCATCTCGGGGCTCGCCATTTTAGTTCGGAGGATTCTAGGATTTATCTTAAAGATCAAATTGCGAGTGACCCTTGTTTATTCTCGTTTTTGGACTTAGAACTTAAAAAGTTAGGTATATGGCTTTGTGGGGAGTGCTTGCGCACTCATTCCCTCAATAAGAATTGTACGCATGCTAATGGCTCTGTGGTCGTTGCCCCTACCTTAGACGATGAGGCGATTTATGGCATTCCCCGTCCATTAGCTCCCGTCTGTGCTTCTTTTGAAGATGGCGAGGCTTCCTCCTCGGGTTCTTCAAGTGGTTGTCTTTCCCCTTGTTTTGATGTTTACTTGCTTGGTTGTGTTTTTTTGAAATCGTGTCGAACGGTCAAGAGTATCCCTCCCAAACTACGACTTGGCTTTGTTAGGGTATTTCTTTATGCCCTTGATGCTGTCCTGGCTTGCCCGAGCGATGTGTCTACTCGGGTGCAACTCTTTATTCTGCCTTGCTGTGTCTTGGGTACCTTTTTCTCTAAGAATAGATCTGAATGACGGTCAGGTATGAGGAAGCGATGCCAGTTTAACAGTATCTCTAGAGTCGTTTCTAAATGGCGAGACCCTGGTGACAGGTTTTGCTTAGTTATGGATTGGTTAGCTGAGATACGCCTTCCCTCTTCTAGTGCTAAGAGGGTTAGTAATCTTGAAGATTCCAACTTGTACCAATGCAAGCGTAAACATGGGGATGGACATTTTACCGCAACCATCAAGGTGTTGTCTTCTTCTGGTGTAGCGCCTTTCTCTTCCGACACTCTTGAGGCTCTAGAATCCATGCACCCTTTTGCCCCCCCCCCCCCTTCGGCCCTTCCCTCTATCTCTTGCAATGAAAGTGCCCTCTCTTTGACCAATGATGAGGTACTGAGCAGGATACATAGCTTCCCCAAAAGAACCTCGTGTGGCAGGGACGGTCTCGGGGCTCAACATCTCGTCGATATGCTGGGAGGGGCGGCGTCAGCTATCGCTGATGGCTTGTTGTGCTCTATCACTAAGGTAGTCAATTTGCTTCTTGAAGGGAAATGCCCTAGTGTGCTTGGGGGTTACATAGCTAGTGCTCGTCACTCCTCTTTGGTTAAACCAGGAGGCGGTATTCGTCCCATTGCCGTTGACATGGTGTGGCGTAGGCTTGTGTCTAAGGTTGCCGCTTTAGTCGTTGGTAAGACCTTGAATGCTTATCTCGAAGATTTTCAGTTTGGGGTGGAACACAAGGGGGCGGTGATGCTATTCTTGTTAACAGGCTTGTCAAATGCAAGGGGAGATGTCGCTGGGACCTCTTTACTTTTGGTTGATTTTAAAAATGCTTTTAACCTTGTTAATATGAGCGTCATGATGTCTAAAACTCGGATTCAGTGCCCCTCTCTTGCTCCGCGGGTAGAGTTTTGCTACTCCCAACCTGCTAGGTTATATTACGGTGACTATACTCTGGTCTTGCCAAGGCGTCCAACAAGGTGACCCCTTAGGCCCTTTGTTTTTTGCCCTTATTTTGCATCCCTTGGTGTTGAATATTCAACGGTCATGTAAGCTAAACCTACAGGCGTGGTACCTTGATGATGGTACTATTGTTGGCGACACACTCATGGTTGCCAAGGCCCTACACATTATCCAGTAGGATGGACCATCTCGTGGTTTGTTTCTCAATGTAGAGAAGACTAAACTTTTCTGGCCTAGGGAGGATCCTAGAAGTAGAGAGTCCGGAGTCTTTCCGCCTAACATATCTCGCCTTAGTGCGGGAGTGAAATTCCTCGGTGGGCCTGTGAGTACTGATCATAAATTTTGTCATGATTTTTCCTTATAAAGGGTTTCTAAAACCATTGAACTTATGGCTGCTGTTAGCGAACTCAATGATCCACAATGTGAGCTTCTTCTTCTTTGCAATTGTGCTGGTGTTGGGAGGCTATCTTACGCGCTCAGGATTTGTCCCTCGGATTTGTTCTCGAAAGCCCAACTTCAGTTCAATCTTGCTTTGCGCACTTCCTTGGAAAGAATAGTTACGGCCTCTGGACCGGGTTTTGGGGATTGGCAGTGGAGACTAGCCACCCTCCCCATCAAGATGGGCGGCCTTGGCATTTTCTCGGTAGGTGATGTCATTAACTATGCTTTCCTTGCTTCTCGTCTTCAAACCGGTTCGCTTCAAGCTAAAGTCTTGTCTAATTGCGATCTCTCCTCTCCGGGCCCAGCTTTTGAATGGGCTCTTGCTCTCTTTCGGGTTTTTCGTGGCTCCAACGCTTTTTCTCTCAACGATGAACCCGCTGCCCCCCATATGATGAAAAAACTGTCAGGGGCATATTTTAGTGTTGTTGAGAAGAGCCTTGCGTCTAGTTACATGCTCACCCCAAGACAAGTTGCCATTGTCAGTTCCACTCGTGAACCACATGCTCAAGATTTTCTGTTAACAATACCTATTGAGGGTTTGGGACTGAAGATGAATCACAGTCAGTTTCGGTCTGTTTTATGCTATCGGCTTGCCATCCCCTTGTTCACTGAAGGTAGTTTATGCCCGAGTTGCAACACCTCCAAGATGGACAAATGGGGTGATCACGCTGTTCATTGCTCCAGTGAAATTGGTGTGAAGTATTGCCACAATTTAGTTCGAGATATGCTCGTGGATATCTGTTGCAAAACTGGAATTTTGGTTCGTGAGGAGGCACCAGTGGGGTTTTCTTCGGAGACAGGGAAAGATCTTATGCCAGCAGACCTCCTTCTGTTTAACTGGCTTCATGCGTGGATGTAACTGGAGGCTCGCCCTTCGCTGGCACAGGAGTCCCCTCATGGGCCCCTGGTGTCTTTTTAGCCAATGCGACAGAAAGAAAGAAGCAGAAATATACCGCTAAGTGTGAGGAGCAAGGCTACAAATTCATCCCCTTTGCTTTCTCCACCTTCGGGGAGTTAGGCGAAGACGCGCTCGCTTTGTTATCAAGGACTGCATCATTTTCGTCGAGTAACTCAAGTAACACCAAGTCAAGGGAATATATCTATCATAGACTTGCTTTTTGGATTCAAAAGGGTGCGGGCACTCAACTTGTTGCTCGGCTCCCTACCAACTTATTGTAAAAAGTTTGTTTCTATGATATTGAATGTTGTTTTATAAAATAAAAAAAAATAATAAAGAAAATAAATAATAATAATAATAACAACGTAAAAGAAAAACTCTTTGATTTATGTTCTGTTCTAGTTTTATTATTGTTATTTATTCACAATGGAAGTAGGGTGCATCTAGTGTTCAAGCAATTGTTATTTATGTAATTATGTTATGGACTTATGGAGTACAAGTCAACTAATTTGTTGAAAGTGATATTATAGAAGACTTTATATCGCACTCTAATAATTAGCAAATTTAATTTAATTATTTGAATGAATATTCAAAGATTAGACCTTCAATAATTTGCTTTTGAAATTGAATATCTAATATGTTAGTTATGGTTCAAACTTTAAAGCTATGCATTGTGTTTAAATCTGAAAAATTATTTTTGTTTTACTAAATTAAAATTTATTACTTTATATTGCTTTTTACCAGCAATAAATTCTCAATCTACCTAAAATGTTTTGCAATGGGAAACCGTTAAACTCTGGTTATTTTCCTTTACTTTTTCAAATTGACCGATTAATGCATTTATTGTAATTTTAGGAATACACTATTTATGGGTATGGTATTGTAATTTTAAGAATGTTAAAAATAAATATTTTTACTAATTACTAGTTATATTCTAAAGTTATACATATACCTTATTTTCATAAAACTAACTCAATTACCAATATTATTTGAATTTGACACATTAACGGATTTGAATACTAAATACAAGGAATTTCTTACTAATATATTTCCCTTACTCAACAATTATAGTCTAAATTTTCTATTTTATAAAAAAGTAATCCTATTTTCTAGTTGTGCAAAAGTTATCCAATAAACTATTCTCTTGCCTTTCCCCTCGTTTTGTAGTTGCTACATGATGTTTGTTTGTTTAGTTGTTTAAGTGATTCAATTTATTATTTTCAGTGAAAGAAAAATATGATTACGAAAATCATTTTAAAGACATAATATTTTATAGAAACAACTTGTTTTATAAATTAATTAATTTACAATAAATTGTTCTCTTCAGCGTAATTAATACCGACTGATCCAATTAAATTATAAAATCAGTTATTCAAATCATCAACTCCGTTAAGTTATAGTACATACATAATTCAATGAGTTTGACATGAGTTTGACTTTGTCAACATATGGTACTCCATACTATACATGAGTGATAAAACCCATAATGGAAGGTAAAATAGAGCATTGAAAAGGTCACGTTTAGATGATAGTGGGGTGGATGGGCCATGTAATAGAAAGATTGCAGTCACAAAATATCAAAAACTCTCATGTAAATGCATCTCATACTTATATAAAAAATAATAGAAGTACAGGTGTTGATTAGGAATACATAATTTTGTTGCAGCTCTCTAGGTACCTGCTGACATACTTGGTGACGCTTTCCTCCCTATATAATTAGTAATATTAATTAGTCTCCTCTAATAAGTAATAAGATCCCCCCAACATAATCTTTGTGCATTTGCTCACTTGTCACTAGAGGTCTTCAACGAGCCGGGTTGGGGTAGGTTGGTTGAAAATTTAAATGGGTCGAGTTGAGACAGGTTATGTCAAATGCTAAACGGGCTAGAGTGGGTTCCAACCTATTAAAATCTGACCCATGTAGACTCGTTTTTTAAAAGTTCATTAAATAGTTTTTTATTCTACTTTATGGCCCGTCGGGTTGACCCATCTATATATATAATAATATCATATAAAAATATTTAAAAAGTGATAAAATATTTTTCACAACCAATTCCTATAATTATCCGACCCCGCCCAGTCCGAACCTTTACATCAAAGCCCGTTAATGACCCGACACCCGTTATTAACGCGACCCGTTAATGACCCATTAAAATGTGATCCGACCCTTAATCCGTTGGGCAACCCGCCCTATTGAACACCTCTACTCGTTACCTCTCTGCTGGTTTTAAGTAGTAATCCTTATTCTAATCAAATAGAAGAATCATATTATGAGAGGTAGAAAAAATAATAACTTAATTGCAAATGTGCAATCAGTTGAATTATATGAGGACATCAGTAAAAACATAAGAACACCAAAATAAATAAGACACTTCATGTGAATTTACCAAAAGAATGAGACAATTGATTTGAATAAAAGGGAGCAATATTTACTAACGGTTTATTCTCTATTGAATTGGAGAATGGCAATTATATTAGTTAGAGTTGTTAGTTGATTTGACTATATGAAAGTATACATCTATAAACCAACTGCTATAAGGATATTTGGTAAAAAAATATTTGTTGGTTGTCTATAAGAAAAGTATAGGCAAAAGTCAAAATCTAACGAAAAAAGCTATCATCGGTATTTTTTTGTTGTTTTAACGTAAAAATAAGTTATTTAAGAGTCAATCACAAACAATTTTTAACTATTTAATTGATAAATTGCCACAAACACCATAAAAAAGTCAATAATTAAAATTGCCTTTACTTTAACTTGACTCAATGATGTTTCATCAGATCTAACAAACTAATTGATTGATCACTTGTGTTTGACCTAATGATTATGCTTTTCGTATTAATCCTTTGTAACACACTCACACTAAAACTCTCATTTTAAAAAGTCAAATTAACAACAATCTATATTAGACAAAAAAAAATATTTTATTTTATTATTACAAAATATCATTAAAATACTAATTGAATATTTTTTCTAGAAATTGGAAAACACGTTTTATAACAAGCTCAAATAGTTTTGAAGTCTTAGTTGAAATTTTAACCCATTAAATAAAAGATTGTCAAATTTAATAATTGATTTAATGATTACTTCAATTATAGTAATTAAGTTTTAGTAAGTGAACCATATATATTAACTAATTGTTTTAATAGTAATTAAATACTCCACTTGATGCTTGATGAATTTTTTCTATTAACTGATGACCTAGGAAAAAATATAATGGAATGTACATACTTCCATACTATAACAAAATAGTAAATAATATCATAATAGTAAATTATTGTCTATAAATGGTAATTAAGGCTCAAATTATTGTGTATGGATAAATTTTTGTTTGATCTGTTGAAAACACATTTATCTATAATTTATTTCTAAATAAATCTACCTATTGAATATATTGTAAAGAATAAACTCACATAATGTTAATTTTATACAGGTGTCTACTAAAAATAAAAAAAGTGATTTAATCAAAAATAAATAAATACTTTTATTTTTAATGATTCGAAGAAAAATTCTTTATTATTGACAATTTGGCATGAATAAATCAAAAGTTGTGGGCAACAATTTCATAATACATAATGATATAAGATAGAGGGATATTATTTTTCCCGTGGTAAAACCATTCATCTAGAATAATATTAAAAATATAAAAATTATATGTATTTATCATTTATCAACTACATATCAAAAGCATGTAATTAATTATTTATTAAACTAATTATTAATTAATACCTTATACGGGTAAACTATCCGGTGAATAGATATAGCTACGTTCTATCTAGACCCTATAACTTCTAAATGACATATAACATGTGTCTGAATATCCTATAGGGAGATGACAAGTGTCAGCAACAACACTAATATCTTTCATTGCCAATTTCATTATTTACATTTTATAACGTACTACTTAAAGGTGTGGCCACCAAAACCATCAAAAGAGGGTGTAGCCGTGTAGTAGTAACAAACTGAGTACAAGTTTGGCCTAAAAGTGCTTTAAGACATTTTGAATGTATATAGGCTATATATTAATTGAACTCATTTGAAAATTCTTTTCAATATATAAACATAAACTAAATAATATTTTCATATACAAATAAAATAATTATTGTCCAACATCAAAAAATAAGACCCTTAGCGATCACTTATATTTCTCATCTGAATGAGCCAATTTTTAAAAAGATATAAAAAGATTTAAGTATCACAATTAGAATTATAAACTAAACAAAAACTAAATAAATTGATCGATATAATTTTTTTAAAAAATATATTGTAAGAGTTATACTTAAAGTACTCATTTGTCTCTTTATGATACATTATACAAACCAAAGTAAATGCTTTTAGAGCATAGTGTACTAAATTCAAGACCACCAAAGAAATTTCATTATTTCTTTTTGTTTTTTTTTTTTTAAAAAAACTAATGTCAGAAAGATTTGTAGACTTAGTTTCTATTTAAAATACCTAGAAAAATAGCACTTTAATAAAAAATTACCTAAAACATTTTTTTTTTCAAAAATTACATAGAAAATTTTATTTGTTTGTGAAGAAGTACCTACTAATGAATTTGTAAAACTCTTGTTACATTTTCAAATTAAAAAAAAAAAATTAGAAAAGCACGTGGGTTTTATGAAGTGGGTTCGCATTATCAAACAGAAGCTAAGTTTCCCCCAAATCAATTAGGGAAGCATCCTCAAAAACCAGACTTAGGGTTTTGAAACCCCCTCCATTCGTTATTTTGATCATAATTTTTACAAACAATGAATCTTCATCCTGGATTTTCCCCTATCCATGAAACCCTCTTTTCATATGGAACACCACAAAAACATAAATCCCCATTCCAATTACCTGTAAATGAAGACCCCATATGCAATTTTCGACCTCACCTGTAGATGGACACCACTGACATTACCTGTAGATGAACACCACGAATTTTCGACCTTCAAATAAATTATGGACCTGAGGAAGATGAATTTTTTAAGAGCCAAATTGCTTGTTTATGATTAAGAACATGAAAATTGAAACCCTAACTCTTGAAAATTGGGGAAGGTAAGTTGAGTTTGAGTTTCTGGAAGGAAATCTCATTTGAGGAAGGTTAGTTTACATTTAAAAACCACGTAAGCACTTGCTTTTCTAATTTTTTTTGTTTTTTTTTAAATTTGAAAATGTAACGGGAGTTTTACAAATCCGTTAGTAGGTACTTCTTCACAAACAAATAAAATTTTTTAGGTATTTTTTGACAAAAAAAAATATTCTAAGTAGTTTTTTACAAAAAGGCTGTTTTTCTAGGTATTTTTCAATAATTTTTCCTTTTAAGTATAAAATAAGAAAAAAACAAAAAATGTGAATTATAAATCCATATAAAAACTTAACCCAAAAGCGAACATAAAAATGGAAATGTAAGGATAAGACATAGGATCGAAGATAAGAGAGAAAAGGAAGGTAAGTAAAATAGGGTAGGAGATTTAGTATCATTTAGGAAAACCAATACATAACAAACCAAAAAATATACATAAAAATACATGCAAGTACTATAAATCAAACCCTTGCCAGTTGGAATTCTGTCTCCGTTGTATATGAACATTTCTAGTACCAATGATCCTCACTTTTTCGGTGAAAGAGTGAAATTAAGTGATTTAAAAAATATTTAAAAAAATACACAATATTTAAATGTGAATTACGTTTATACAAGACTTACTCTCTCACTGACTAATGTCGCCGAGAACGAGAAAGGGGAAGGAAAGACTTGCCGGTGAGAGGGAGTGGTAGTTGGCCATGCTTGGCTGCTGTTAAGGAGGATGTTAGGTTTATTTTTTTTGCCCAAATAATCTGTAGAAGGTTATAGGTAATTTGGATGCACTTTAAATAATATTTTCAAAGTTGGGATTTTTTAAGTTTAGTTAAAAATTAGAATTATTGCAGAAAAATCGGTAAAAAGATTATATAATTTTAAAGTTTTTCACCACAATTTAATTAATTAATTAATTTTTTGTTTTAGGGAGAATAATCAATTATAAAAAGAGCGGAAGGGATTGATCATCCTGTAGATAGTAACTATTAAACCCATTTCAAGGGGGAAAGGAAAATCTTTAATTCTAAACCAACTCATTATTCTCAAACTTGAATAAATGTTGTTACGAATCTACAAAGAGCTTAAGGCTCAGGTCAGAGTTTGAGACTTGGAGATGGCCTAACCAATGGAGCCAAATTATACAATGTTGCAATACTTTTAGCTTGACCCCAGTTATAACTTGCTACAAAAACAGCTAGAATCCTGTTTATAAACTTAAAATGTTGTCATCCAAGAACACAAAAGGTTTTATACACGAAAAGATCATCATGTATTCGGTCACTTCAAGGAATCATTTTCAAAACGGCGACAAAATGATTTTCTAGTTGGTCATATAAAATTGCAGTGGCTAGCAAGGTTGGTGGGAAGACTTATCGAGAGCGGAAGCGGTAGCCTAAAGGTATCAAGAATAGTTGAACAACATGGTTTAAAGATGTATTAATGAACTATAAACATTTGTAAGTAGATAAGTCTTGTATCAGATCGTCTCATCTCACCGTGAGACGGTCCATACAAGCAGTCCATTAGTAAAAAAATTTTAAAATATGCAATCTAAACTCACACTTGTATAAAAAACAGTTTTATAAATAGTTTGGGCTAGCCCAATTAAAATCATTTCACGATAAGACGGCCTCAACAAAGAATCAGTGTTGCAAGTATTATGATAATTTAAGCATAACACTAAAGTAAAAAATAACACAAAGATTTAAGGTGGTTCATCCGAAATAGGCTACATCCACTATTCTAGTTTAATGTGTTTCATTATATGTTTAGAGGATAAAAGGGATTGAAAGTCCAATACAAACTTGAAAAAAAATTATCAATAGAGTAACTGTGTGTTTGTGAGAAATTAAGTAATAGATGTGGAGAATTAATCTTCGGTAGAAAGGATATGAGGGCTCAATCCCCTTAGATTGGCTCACATTTACGATAGCTAGGGTTATGAGGGACAAAATAGGACAATATGTCAATATTCTTTCCTTGCTCTACTTCCTGGCAAGCTATAGATCCCAATGTATATAAGTCGACAAAATAATCACCAAAGTATATTAGTAGTATCGTTATACGATAAACAGAAATTAATAAGTAAAAACAGAATAAAAAAATAGCAGTAGATTTTGTGAACCATGATATATAGTTCATGATTGATGGCCCTTCACCTATTCAGAAAGCCTTTTATTCTGAGCAAGAGTATATCTTATTTCCTAGTAGGGACAGGTAAAGATAATGTGCTAAACATGACCTTTAATCGATACCCAGCACTATGGATGAGATGGTCATGGTTCTTCAAACCATGAGTCTAAGCCCAAATTCGACCATAATTTCAGGGTCCAGGTCATCCTTTTTAAGAGGTCGGATTTAATTCTTTTATGATCCGATCCATGGTTTATAGACCCATTCGACCATAATTTCAGGGTCTAGGTCATCCTTTTTAAGAGGTCGGATTTAATTGTTTTATGACCCGATCCATGGTTTATAGACCCAAATCCAACTCAGCGGCGACCCTTAGACCCTAAAAGATAATTTTTATAGATAATTAATTCTGTCAATAACTCACAGTCAATAGACATAATATGAGCTTATAGATGTTAAGAGCTCCACCACCAAGATCAGAGCTCGCAAGCACTACTGATGTTCTTATGTTCTTTCTTCTTTCATCTAACTATATACATCTTGGAAGATATTTCAACAAATTAATACGCTACCATTACTTTTACAAGAAAACTACCAGTACATTACTCTAGTCTCAACCTGTGCATGTTAGAAAGTTCTCATTGGTTGAAAATATTTACGTGGCTCCCACCTAAAAGGGATTGAGACAGGTCAGATGTACACAACTTTACATTGTTAGTGATAACAAAAAGGTCGTTTCCAATTGACCATTAATTAAAATGTAACTTCATATAAATAAGAAATACGTTTGATTAATGAGTTATTTTAATATAGTCTATTAAATTACGAAACCAAAGAACTACTCGCCCCATCAAAGTAAGAGACATACTTCAGTCACTCCATTCTCTCATATTCCAACTTGCACATCAAAACCTTAAAACCATTATCTTTTTAGCTGAACCTTCTGCACTGTCCCATTTGTAAGTGTCAATTGTTTTCAACTGTTCCCACTCAACTTCCAAGGGAATATCAGCACTCTGGAGCCTGGATTCTGAAAAGGGTCACATAACACATGAATTTCACTCATAATATCAAAAGGCTTATTTTAAGACACTTTCACGTGTCGAGCTCCCTTTGTTGGGATAGCAAGTGAGGACCACAATAACACTTAAATGCCAAAAGTGTCTGGCAAATTACACATACACCCTTCGTCCCGCTCAATGCATCAATTTTCATTTTGGATTGTTTCGCTCATTTGCATTATTTTCTAATTTGGAGATTGAAAATATACCAAACAACTTTCTTTTAATCTCATCCACGCATTTAAACACTTTTTTAAAATCATTCACACAATTTATTATCTGTCTTTATTTAATATAACATTTTCATAACTTTCTATATTTTCCTTAAAAAACACTCTATTTCTCTTTGATTCAAACTCATTGGATAGAGGAACTAAGTCTTAATATATGAAAAAAAAATCTAGCAATCTTTAGTTCCGTTCTATTTTAGATCATAGACATAACAAGAAGATATCATTCACTTGCTAAAAATAATTGACTAGAGTAGTTATTTTCAGAAGTCACATCATTCATCTTTCATGTTCTATTTGAGGCTTTTAAATGTTCAGAGAGTAGGTTAATCAGTAATCAGGCACAAACAACATGAAAACAGGTATACATATCCAGCCATGTATAAATAAATGAATCTGGTTCATTAATTCAGAATCCATCCATTCAAATCGTAGAGGATTCTGATTTATAAGGTAGACGACCAGAATCATATTAACGCACAACGTGTCATTCTGTACAAATGCAGTCCGTCCAAAAAGCAAGGTGTATAAATTTAAGCCAAAATGAGGCACTCCAAACAGCTATTTTACAGGAAGAGAGTCCCTGCATGAGAATAGAAAGTCCTTTCCTGGAAGCCAAGGATGACTTGCCTCCAGCTCTCTAGAGTTTCTATGCATAAGACATCTAATATACGATGTAGAATTCGTGTCAAACATGAAAGTATTATAAGGTTATACCAATGGCTTATAGTATCTCTTGGAGAGAAATTGGAGGCAGGTCATTCTTGGCTACCCTGGTGGACTTTGATCACTCATGCTGGAACTCCTTTTCCAGCTATAAGATCTAATGAAGTATCGCGTTCATTATTTTCTAGTTTCAACATATGCATGATCCAACATTCAGCATCAGGTAAGTCGATAAGGTGTACATCATTCTAGCTATATGCTACAAATCACGTGAAAAAAAAAACTAAATTATCAGTGACAGGTTAATAGTAGTGATTCGTTTCTACTGAAACATCTCTTTTTTCATATTTTCCTGAGCCTTATTGGCTTCAAATTAACTAAAAACCTCATCCACAATTAAAATGCATACAATGACATTTGTGCAAATGTCATACCAAAAATAACAAAATCTATAACACGATCAATGGTATAAAACTCAATGGTAGTGCTCATGCAATTACATTGCACACATTTTCACCACTTGACACCTTAAACTTTAATCACTAAGCCCACTCATGGGATATATTTAACATGATTATTGATACAGTATGGCAAGGAGACAGAAGCCTTAACAATTAACATCATACAAACTAACCAATAATAGTATCAGCTTCAGCCGGTTAATGCAAAACTCTTATGTACCCAATTAGGAGGATCCATCACGATGCAGGGATCTGATTTCTCAAAGTCAGCAACCTATATTAAGAAAAATTAAAATTGTCTTTTCAGTAATACTCCAAAGCATTAATATAATGGTAGAAATTTCGACCATAAAACTAATACTATTATCTCACCTTTTCTCCGCATTTAGGGCAGTAATGATATTTATGCCAGAGGCAATCCATTGAAGGGCAAAGGAAGCAAAATCCTAGCATAAATGGCATCATGCAACCAACAACTGCTGCAAGACTAGGCTTTGATCTGGATTTTGATTACAAAATTAGTTAAAAAGAAAGCCTTGAGATTAATAGCCAACAAAAGATCAAAACAACAATGATGAGTCAATGATCCAGCAAAAAGTTACACTTAAATATTAACAGATGCCAGCAAGTCTTGGATTAGAGTACCTAATACATGTAATCATCAAAGGAAAGCAGGAAAAAGGAGAGATGAATTTGTATCCTATTTTTCCAATGAACGGTACTAGATGATATCCTAGAGAGAAAAAAAAGGAAGTACGTGTATTGATATACTCAATGACCACAACTTACATAACATGTTTGCCAAATATAAGAACTCGAACTGTCATAATGCAGTTGCACCATCAGGGTTCTTGGCATGCTTTATTGGCAGGTTTCAAATTAATTCTTGTTTTTTTCTTTGTAAACCAAAACCCAGTGTGCAAAATATTATTGGTTATTTCTCAACATATCAACTCAATAATTTTTACGAATATAAAATTCAAATTATTAACATTAGAAGCTGTATATAGGCAAGCATGTAAAACCATAAGTTCTAATTGATTGGAACTAGGGAGCTTCTTTCAAATACAGTATGGCAATAGCAGAATTGAAAAACATGGAAATATAGAACTTATTTAAGCTGATATTATAAAAATATTATCATCTATGAGGGCACAATTTCCCCAACTCCCTGGCTCTTGTCCATACCATCAATTTATAAACATTTACAGTCATTCGAACCTAAAAGTAAGCCCGTTGCGCAAGGCATCCACACAGAGAAAGGGTCCAGGGAAAGGTCCCACCACAAAAGTGTACTGGAGGCAAACAAGAGCCTGCTTCCATGCTTTAACCTGTGAACTTTTAGCCACTCAACGACACCCTAAACCGTCATGACTCACATCCTAATCTCTTATTATTAAATCTAATTACCATTATTTTGTTTAGTAAGAATTCCATCACCGCACAAACGCTTTACCCCAATTAATTTGATGCATTCAAGTTAGACAACAATTTGTAACGATTAAGCGATCACAATTCTGCTCTAAATTGATCACAAAAGACTGATCCATCAGAAGTAAAATTAAGCGTTTTGTAGCAAAAAGTGATTAACACTCATACAAGTGACAAAAAAAGAAGAAAATAACTAAAATAATGTGTTCAAGCAAAACTCCAAAAGTTTGTTTCATAATCTTCCTCATACCAGTTAATCTAAAGTTCCAAGAGTAGGAAGCTAATTAATCAACCAACATCAAGTAAAAGTTAACAAAAAAAAACAAAGAATTCAATTCATGGATACATTTCAATCCAAATTACAAACCCTAAATTAACTTCTCACCCTCAAAAATGAACAAAACTGAACAATTGAATCGCAACAAAAAAAAAAGACAAGAAAGATACGAACTTGACCGAAGTAATGGAAGAATGACCGCAATAGACGCAGGAAAAAGGAGCAGGAGTATCTCTATAAAAAGTCTGATGAATCGGCACACCTTTTGGGTCGTCAAAAATGGCGTTTGGCGGAATAGCACCATTTTGATAAGGATTTTCTCCGACATAGAAGAATTGAGGTTGAGGTTGAGTTTGCGGATGATACATCATCTGATTTCCTCCATTGTACGGAATTCCAAGCACTGGTTCTTCCCCTTTGTTCGCTGCCATTATCGTATTGTTCTTGAGAAATTCAGATTTCAGAAAATTGATTAATTTGAGTGTAAGAATTAATTGTTCTTGTAAGGAAGAAAATCAGATTTGTGTAGAGTAGGAATGAAGTTTCTTGTGAGAATTGAAGATGTGATGAATTTCGATAATTAAATTTAATGTGAAAGATAAATAGTAGATTTTAATTACTCTGGTAAACGAGCATTTGAAGTTTATACGCCGCCTTGGTTTTACGTTTTGACTTTTGAACGTTACTCGAATGTTGTTGGGTAGTTGGTCAATGCTCATTGGTGATTGGTTATTTGTCAATGGTCACATTTGTTATTTTTATTGAGAAAAGTTATTTTAAAATAGAATTCTAGAAAGTATTAGAGTTTTGAACTCCAAAAACGTGGCAAGCACTTGTTATTAGAAAGCAAAGATAACGTCTAGTCGTCAGTATACTTGCCCTTTATCCATATTTTTGGCGACATTTTGGCGTTTAATTTTCAGTTTGCATATACATTTGTGGCGTAAAGTCATTGGGCATCGACAGGCCGTTGTTTGGCCTACTTTTTCCATTTTAGTGATCAAAAGACAAGGCCAAATGTCGTCGCCCCTTTACCATTTATTTATAGTGTATCCTCGTTGCTCCTCTTAGTTAGCCCTATTTTTTCCGCAATATATTATATTGCTCCAAAAAAGTTTTTCTATAATAGTGCATAACAAGATTATTATCTCATACATGGTTCATATTCTTATAGATGTACATTATTGTGAAAGAACAACTTAATATAATGAGAACATGATAATATAAATGCATAATTAACACAATCATATAATTGTGCATTCAAGAGGAAGACCTTGAGGGAATCGATTCGTGTCCAAACAATAATCACAAACCATGTATGTTGAATGGATTTTATGGTGTTTGGGTAGATGAATCCAACTCTTGAGAAAGCCATTTAAACTTGGGTTTAGAATAAGAATTAGGCTTACAAAAGGATGCACGCTTTGTAGAAGACCATATACAAGCATTCCCTTTGAAGTTCTTAAAAGAAGCAGTGAATGGAGCAGCTGTCCGATTTGTCTTAATACCACCACCTTGTGTGGCCCAATTTTCACCATCCCAAATACTTGCATAAAGCCTCATTGTTTGGTTGTTTGGGAATGCTATTCCTTTTGATTCCATGTTTTTGAAAACTCTTATTGGGGTGCCGTCCACATACAAACTGAAACATAATAGGACTAACTATCAACAAATATACTCTTACTTGTAAGTACAATAAGTCATGTTATAAACCTAATATATTTAATGACAAATTTAAAATTTTAACTATAGATTCCTCAAACTGTGATAATTCAACGAAAATAAAAAAGAATTACAGGGGCTATGACATTTTTTATTTAAGCTATTCAACATTTTAGTATTTCTTAAAAATCGAATATAATATACATTTTATGACTGAGCGTATGCACCCATCAAATCTCTTCATATGTCTAGCCTCCATCGAGTATTAGACACCTAATCAACCATAGTAGGAAAACAATATTAGCGACAATGAAAATAATATTATTTTAAATAGTTTCTTATATCTAGTAACTAAAGTACTTATTTGATTTTAAAACAAATTTATATTAAGTATGTTAGTAATTACCCATGATCACTTATATCGTTTTGCACGTCTCTATGGAATTAAGATTAATTAATCATCCTCAAACGATTTTCATTCACCAAACCCAACCACCCAAGGGTCATAATTTTAGTGTACTTGGCATCACTATAATTAAGCTAAACGGTTATATAACTTAATAAGGATGATAGACAGCAAGAAAGTAGGCCAAATGAAATAACACATAATTTAAGTAAGTACTAATGAGTTCACAAATATATGTATACTCACGCAATGAATAGAGGATTCCAAAGAATGGAGTAAGTATGAAATACAGCAGTAAGATCAAACCAAAGGTAAAACTGCTGCTCTCTGCTCCCTTGGCCTTGTGTAAAGATGTTAGTGTGCAATATATAAGGCTCACCCGACAAGTTGCCTAAGAACTCCATATCAACTTCATCATGTGTCGCTCCTAACGAAGATAACTGCGTCAATATAAAATTAATCAATTCATTACACATAATAAATTATATTCCATGATCGATATACTAATAAACACTAAAAACGTAACATATATTGTTAGTATATACCCATTTGTATTTTAGCTAAAGTTTCTGTTTTCATTTATATTTTATGTTTCATAGTTTGTTAGGCCTCTTATTAGTTCTTTTCTTTTATCCAATGGTTAATTGTCACGTATTGGTGCCTTGTAACTAACTCTCTTGTAAAGAGAGCCTTATACCTTCTTTTGTAATCAATTTATATTTTTTAAAGAGTCAGATGTAATTTTTCTCTGACTAAATACCAAAACAGCATTTTGCTCTTCTAATGCATTAGTGGCGTCATTCGTTGCTTCCTTCAAATTGTAACATATGTTGTCTAAGAATTAAGGTACACTAACATAATATGTAGTTATGGTGTCAGCTGAATCACCAGGTACTAGTTTAATTTGCATATCAATCTTCCCGTATAAATACTCATTCTTAGACTTGAATCCGGATCCAAAAGATTGATCCAACAAAAGGGCGAGTAGTTTTCCATTGTTGAGTATCTTGGCCCGTTCATCACCCCATGTTATGTCGAAATCTCTCACGAAATTACCACTCAATGCTACGTTAAGTTGACAAAAATTAGAAAACTTACTAATAGCTGCATAACCTCTCTAAACATAGCTTATCGATCTACACTTGAATATGTTGTAGATTTGTTATACAAAATTCTTTATGATGAATGAACGTATGTACATTACCTATTTTATACTATCATAAAATAATTTATATGATTGGCGGTGGCAAAGCAATTTTCAAATGATCAAAGTGCACTACTTGCATCAGCATTCCATTGAGACGGAAGATTAGTGAATAGTAATACATAATTAATCAGGCCGGTTTTGTTATGTTCTTTTAGAGTACTTTTACATAAACTAGAGAAATTAAGTTAAAGACCACAACTTTAAATGATCAAAGTGACTTATTAAATTATATATGTTTTTTATTTATCAGAAGTTGTATTTGATGTTTGCTATTGATGAGTGTACTTATTTGCACTTATTATTATCATTTATATGCTCCTTTTGGATGTTTAGTGGCGTTTTACAATCATTTTAGGCGTGTTTGCTCCATTTCGGTACTCCGTGGCTAATTTGTGGGAAAATAAGTTAATCATGGCATTTTTGAGTCGTTTTTGTGGGTTTTTGTGGCTAATCATGTTTACAGGACTCAAGGAAACAATCGAGCCTTTGAATTCATCGAGCTTTAAAGATCCAATCACTAAGTTGTGCAAAAAATGAGTCTCCAAAAGGTGAAAGTCGAGTCGACTGAGATGGGACCTTGGGCCTCGACGACTCGGCAGTGAAAAGAAAGATCAAGAGTTTTTTCCAGTGACAAAAGTCGGCTCGGCTGTGGGTGAGAAAAGATGACCGCTGACTCGATGGTATATGCTGGATAAAATGACATTTTCCATAAGCTACAGCCGACTCGGTGTTGGGGCATGAAGAGGTACCACCGACTCGGCGGTGAAGACTGATCAAAACACCAAAGTGTTAAGAAGCAAAAGTCGAGTCGACGGCTATGGCTTGTTCTGAAAGCCGACTCGGCGGTTTGGCATTTCAGACGCGAGCTTTTATTTTCAGCCGTCATTTCGTTAAGTCTTAGCTTAATTAGATTTATTAGTATAAATAAGCCCCTAATGACTGATTAGGGTTGTTCTTCTTCCTCTTCTCTCATTCTTCATTTTTCATTAGACTTAACTACTCCTTTTTCATTAGTTTTACTTTGAATTTTCATCCTTTAATTTAGTTTCTCATTAATTCCACCATTAATCTTTCTTTGACCATTGTAAGTTTTCTTTAGTTTTTAATTCCTTGTACTAGTTTTAATCTTTCTTTAGTGAACTTTAACTTTTGTCATTAATCTTTCTTCAATAACAATTAGTTCGTTCTTCAATTATTGCCTTTTGATTTAATTGTAGTGTTCTTGGTATTTAATTATTGATTTTCTTGAATTTGTCATTTATTTCATTCTTAGTCATGTTTATTATCATCCTAGGGTTTGTTTTTATTTTTTTTACTATGATTAGTGAGTAGATCCATTTTCTAGGGTTAGGGTTTGAACCTATAAGTTAAGTATGATTTGATTCTTGAATGTGTCTATGAAACTAGGATTAAAGTGGTTAAACTGTGCCAATTAACCCTAAATTAAATTTCCTTTGTTGGACTAGTCAATAGAACTAGCGTGTGAGATTAGGATCAACTTTGCTTTAAGGTAAAATTTAGTTAAATTCTTATTAATTCGTTCAATAAAACTAGTGTGTGAGAATCGAATTAGTAGGGCCTAAATCTAATAGTTAATCAACAGAGCGAGAGTTTGAGATTAAC